>NC_080052.1:9202170-9222170 GCF_026212465.1 Amaranthus tricolor | reverse complement strand
TTGGTCCTTAAATTCCTTATTAATCCTAAGCATCATTTGTCTTCCTCACACTACCTCACACTTTCAAAACCTCAAGTAAACAAGAAAAAAATCAGAAATTTCTTCCTCTTCTTGTGCCTTGTTTTCGGCAGCCACAAAACAAAAAAAAAAAATTGTTCTCTTGTTTTTGTCATCCTATCTTTTGATCAAAAGGGTAAGTTTAATAGAATTACTAATTGTAGATTTTATATACAAGGTTTTCTAAGATGAATTACATTTTATGTATGGTGATATCCTATGACTTGAGGAGGATTGAGTATATTTTATGTAATTCTCTTTAACAATCCTTTAATAAACTTTAATTTTGTTAAAAGGATTAAGTTTTGTTCTTGATTTATATTCTTTAACAAAGTTTAATTTGTTATAAGAATTGAGTTTTGTTGGTATTCAAATAAATTTCTTTTATGGTTTAAATTTCTCTAACTAAATTTCAATTTGTTAGTAGAAATTAAGTTGGTATAGATTAAGTAATGTAGGTATCCATGAGTTTATAAATCCTTTAACAAAATTTGATTTGTTTAAAGGATTGTCCTTATATATATGTTTTGGTTCTAAAATGATGATGTATGATTCTTTACAAAATTTTAATTTGATAAGAGAATCAAGTATTTAATTTAATTATCAGGGTTTATGAAACTTTAATTGCTCTTGAAGGATCTTGTGGATGAGTATGTCTTAAGTTGCTAGTTTTATGTTTTTGATGATGGTTTAGATTGTTGATGGGATTTTATGTATTGTTATATGTGTGGAAATATCAAGTGGATGGTGTGATAGGAGATTTGGTTTTATTTGTTTTATTTTAGTAAAATGTAAATTTGGTTTTTGGTTAGGTGTATTTTGGTATGGAGATTTAAAAAGGATTAAATAATTTAAATAGAAAAAAAAATATATAAAATAAAATAATTTAAGTAGAAGGAATTTCGGACAGCAACTGCTGCCTCGGTAATGGCGCCCCGATCCGAGTATTGGGTGTGTTTCGTTGTTGTTTTATTTAACCGATGCGTTTTAAAACTCGTTAAAACGCTTAAAATAATTAAAAATAGTAATCGGATGCTAGAAATTATGAAATTTGGTACCCAAGATAATTGATGCGTTCCGGACGCAGCGGTGAAGTCGGATTTTTAATTTGAATTTTCTAAACTGTCCGAAATGGTCATAAAAGTTTCTGGTCAGAATGTAAAATTTGGAACTATTGGGAGTTTGATGAAAACATTTGAAATTATCAAGTCTTAGTGATATCTTAATGGTATTGAGTGGATTTAATGTGTAAACGCGGTCTGATACGTGATCGTTTTGTGTTATTTAGGACCTCGTTTCATAAGAGGGCGAAATTTTAATTGTGCTTGAACAACGTGTGTTTGCAACGTTCAAAGGTACACGCTTAGACCATACTGTTTATATGGTTGTGCAAGTAATGTTGTTTTATTCCTAATCGAGGCATTGTAATCACATAAGGATTAGACACCTCAAATAATATGAAATAACTATGTGGAAATTGAGAATTTATGGATACGTTACCCAAAAGGGTTAACAAATAAATTGGAAAACTATCAACTATTTTTCCCATGGCATTCAGGGATCTTTATGGTCACCATGGGGGTATGCATACTTAGCCTTTGGCGACCCGAACAGGACGGGCAACGTCTTAGGTAGGTGGTTGCCTTGGGATTTGCTCTCCCAAGTGTATTCCACCAAAACAAATTTGAAATATGACTTGTACGACCCGAACAGGATGGGCAACGTTACAAGGTTGGAAATAATGAATAAAGATTACCTAATAGAGCCTTTGCATGCTAGGGTAAACACAATGCTTGTATTCAACCTATTTAGTATATGTATGAAGTCTCTGACGTGTATTGGTTGTTCTTTGGAACCTGCTACGTGTTATCATACGACGTGCAGCAGGTTAACTGCAGAAGGGGGCTGGAGTAAGGATTCAGCATAGAACCCGTAACTATCAAGTCTAGACTTACTTTGTAATGAGTCTAAATAACTCAGTTTATGTAACCAAAGTTTATGATGTTTTTTTTTATCTCGTACAATTTTAGGTAGTCTAGAGGCCGGTGGGCTCTCGAGTTGTATGTAAAGACTTCCATTGATTTGTTTTGTTTTGTTTACCTTGTTGACCATATTCCTTTACCGTTGGAACGTTGACGATCCGAGTAAAGATGAGTTTTCTTGCGTCCGTTTGTGAGCCGGATTCATGTTCTCACATGATATTTCCGGGTCACTTAAACCGAGCTGTTACAGTTAAATTGGGGATAATAGTTGCTAGTTGCTATTGTTTGATTGTTGTGAATTACAAGTATTCCTATTAGGTTGTTATTGAAGTCATAATCCATAATCTTAGTAAGGCCATGAGAATGATATCAACTTATTGTAGAAGGTTGTTAAGTTGCTTATGGTGATGCTCGATTGTAGTCTCTCTAACTTTGGAGGATGTAGCGAAGAATGTTGCGATCCGATCACTTTAAAAATTGTTCTCATGTCATATTTGTGTTATATTTAACCTTGTGAGACTTAAGTGTGAATCGTTATAACTCAAAGTTAGTTGGTGTGAGGAAACAGTTGACATAATCCTTTTATTCTTTGTCGATGGAAAAACTTGTGTTATTATTGAAATGACGATTATGCTTGGTGTTGAATAAGATGCGTACGTGCTAGAAGTAATTGAAAACTTGTCGTGAATGAATGATAGTGGTTACTTTGGCTTTTAGCTGGTATGACAAAGTAGTTAAGGGAACTTATTAGTTCTATTCATAACTTATATAGGTGCCCACTTCATAAGAGGAAAGTAGAACCTTAGTCGGGTGATTTTTGTAACTTGTGGTCGCGTAGTGACGCTTGCAGGTACGTACATGCAGTAATTAATTATCATATTCATTGTTTCAAAGTATTATCCATATTTCATGATCATATACATTGCATTAGAATAATAGAACGCCAGAAAGTAAACCATGCTAGTGAATAGTCATAATAGTGATATAGGCAAGTAGAATAAAAGCCTTAGGAAACTATGAGAACAGATTCCTAAATAGTAGAGAACGCACCATAGTTGTGCGTGGTATAGAAGTGATTTCCTACTTATTGAGCCTTGATTTATGATTAGTTGGCGTGACTCAACTGGATTATGTTCGGTTGATTTAGTAATCCCCTAGGTGAGGTTCGACGGGACCATCGTAAGGGGGGTATGAGCATGCTTGGGTCACTAGGCGTCGGATGGCCGATACCGCCCCTTGACCGAGGTGTTACCATGCGGGCCTTGCAAACCCCAATATGGTGGCCTCTTCACTGGTTTAGTACCCCAGTGTGTTAGTTTTTCCCGAAGCTAGGACCCGAGAGGGTCAGCTGGAGGGGGCATGAGCTCATACTTTGCCATGGGCACCGGATGGCCGATAACGCCCTTGGCCGTGTCACTATGCCATGATTAGAGAAAAGATCTACTACCTTTGAATATACTTGAGAGATTAGTAGTTTGAAAGAGAAATTATGAGTAAATAGAGGTGTTTAGACAGATGAGTTGACTCATTATTGCCATACTATATCGTTGTCTATAGTTTTGTTCAATGACTTCAATTGTTATAAGTTTATTAATTATTGACGTGTATGTGTTTGTTGTTGTTTGCTCATGACTCTCTATGATGTTCTTGCTATGTCACATCTAACTATAGTCAATATGTTGAGCAACAGGAGGATCATATCTTGACATGACAAGTATAAGAGCTTCTTTTGCTTTGCATTGGGGGAAAGAGCGGAGTATGGTCGTAACAATTGTGTATAAATTGTCTAATGCTTGTAGCTTCTATATTACTTGTAAAGTTTTCTTTTGGGATTGTATAATTTCTTTTGTATAGAGCCATGTGACTACTCTTATGATCCATAGTTCCGCTGCGTAGTTTTTGGATGTACAGTAGTGAGAATACGCCTTTAGTATCCGTCAGATCGATGCGTTAACACTGGAACCACGATCCTCGTTAGAGTTGATGATTTGTGAAGCCGACGATGATTCATCCCGTCGTGATGCATTTTTTTTTGAAAGGCATTAAAGGCCTTAGATTAGTTTAGTCATGTTAATCATTCATATATATATATATATATATATATATATATATATATATATATATATATATATATATATATATATATATATATATGTATATATATATATATATATATGTATATATATATATATATATATATATATATATATATATATATATATATATGTATATATGTATATATATATGTATATATATATATATATATATGTATATATGTATATATGTATATATATATGTATATATGTATATATATATGTATATATGTATATATATATGTATATATGTGTATATATATATATATATATATATATATATATATATATATATATATATATATATATATATATATATATATATATATATATATATATATATATATATATATATATATATATGTATATATATATATATATACATATATGTATATATATATATATATATATATATATATATATGTATATATATATATATATGTATATATATATATATATATATATATATATATATATGTATATATATATATATATACATATATGTATATATATATATATATATATATATGTATATATATATATATATATATATATATATATATATATATATATATATATGTATATATATTTATATATATATATATATGTATATATATATATATATGTATATATATATATATATATATATATATATATATATATGTATATATATATATATATGTATATATATATATATATGTATATATATATATATATATATATATATATATATATATGTATATATAATATATATATATCTATATATATATATATATATATATATATATATATTCTTGTCACATCCTCAGTTTTAACCGAGATGCTGCCGAAATTTCTACTCACTCACCTTTTTAATTAATCTTTAGCGTTTATATTAATTATTTTCCTTTTTCTTTTTATGTAACACCCGAATTTCCTCCCTTTATTCACGATTCTGGTTTCGTTTAAGGGGTTGGAAATTCAGTGGTGTTACAGGTTAGATGGTGAATTAATGTGGTAATCATGGGTATGATGGGTGAGCGGTAGGTTATGGCGAGTAGTAGGTTTATTAATTATAGGTCCACTTAAAAAGTGATCAAGTTATCAAGCTAGGTGATACTCGCTATGATTGTAACATCTCGGAATAACTCGGGTCTTTGAAAAGAAAAGAAAATGATCTTTTAAAACAAAACAACTAAAACCCGAGTCAAACCGAAACGTTAGGAACAGTTTAAAACAGTTTTGAAGTTAAGGAAACGTGCGGATCGAGTTCTATTAGCGTTATTTAAAACTATTAGATAATAAGAAATACTTAGCAGCGGATAAGAAACGAAAAGTCAAATCTACTTATTACAACTTGAGAGCGAAAGTCGCCTCATAAAAACCAAATGCTCTTTAACTAAACTTTGAAGTTCTTTTTAAGACTTCTTTACTTTAATAATTTATTTCTTCAAGGGACAATCCTCACTCCCCAGACCTGCAACTTAACTTACTGCTAGTCATTGCCCAGATAGGACACAACATCATCGCAGGGTCGTTAAGACCAAAAGCACACGTCAGCGAAAGTCGCATACCAATAAATAATAACATCGAGAAAGTTTAATTTGATTAATTAACAATTCACAGAACCGTACGCTTGATCATACTTATTAAGAATATTTATTTTTCTTGTAAAAGTTAGTCAGCTATATTGCTGTACTATCCGGCCATACTGCCAGTACTATCCAGCCATACTGCCGGTACTTTCCAGCCATACTGCCGGTACACACCAAACTTCATAAGTGAGACAATACATTAGGGGGAGCTAACCCCTAAGCAAGCCTCTACCATAGACACTCGCCATACTTCGGTGCCTATGGTTAAGTATGCATACCCCCGCGGTGGCTCATAAAGCCCTCATATGCCGCGAGTAATTCTTTTCCACCAATTGACGACATACTACGTCCACTTTTTAAGTTAGTGAGGTCATACTACCTCTACTTTCAAAACAATATATAAAGATTGACGTCATACTACGTCCACTTTTGAGTTAGTGAGGACATACTACCTCTACTTAAGTTATTGAGGACATACTACCTCTACTTATCATAACAATGTATAGAATTATTGATTCGAACGATAGCATTATTCGTTCTATATACCCATGCCTTACTTTTGGGTATCATTAATACATGATACATCGATCTATTGCGAACCACGCTGCGTGTACATACCTTAAGCAAAAATAACCAACTCGCAAACGTCTCAATCAATTCCCGGTCATGAATCGACTTCCTACAAGGTTCAATCGTATTCGGGAAATAAGCACACATACACATTTTCCTCAAATCACACATAACACACATATACAATCACATCCATACCTAGAATGCTACACACAACATGAACATCCATCACATACTACAACATGGTATAAACACAAAACTGGACAGCTTATACATTCTGTCCAGAAACTCATCTTAATACTGTCAAACTGAAAATCCGACTTCACCGTTGCGTCCGGAAGGCGTCAAAACCCCCGGGTACCAAATTTCATAATTTATAACATAGTATAAGTATTTTTAACTTAATTTCAAAGCCAAAAATGCTCCAAAAACACAAATTTTCCACTATTTCAAAACCTACGGGATTCCATTTTTTTATCACCAAAATATAAAATTTCAATGCTTTATTCTTTAATAAATCTAAACAATAAAATTTACATAATTTCCATGATCACATACAAAAATAAATTTTAATTAATTATCTATATTTTTCTTAAAAATAAGTCTTTTTACTCCAATGTTCAAACACAAACACATCACATATATATACATGCAAATTTTTCTTCTATCAACCTTATACTTCTCTTTTATTAATCAATAAAAATAAATTTCCATCACCACATACACATTTTTTTTTATGAACAACCATTTTTTTTTTTAATGTATATATATATATTTATATATATATATATATATTTCAATCATTCATCAAACAATTCTACACACACATGTGCACAAATCTAAAACCCTAAAACCATACATTAAATTTAAATAGAAAAAACATCATACATCTAAACATAAATTTTTTTAATTCATGAACAAAATCATAACTATAAAATCACACATATAAAAACATAGAAATTTAAATTAAAACTTAAAAATAAAACTAGGTTAAGAATTACTTACAATTGCTCAAGAACACACCAAAATTTGATGAACCAATTTGATGATATTAGGCGTGAGGATTAGAGAAACTTTGAGAGTATTTTTTTTTTTTTTTTTCTTACTTGCAATTGAATTTGAAAATGAAAAGGAGTAAGGAAAGGAATAAGGAAAGGAAAGGAATTGATTAAGGATTTATGAGATTTTATTATAATAATTTCCTTAACCTTCCATTTACTCAAATGGAAGTTACAAATCCTCCCAAATATTCCCATATGGCCGGCCAACCTTTGCCATTTCCCTTTTTTTTTTTTTTTATTTATTTATTTTTTTTTTTTTTGAAATTAAAGATAGATTAGGAAAAGATTTGGACTTAAAATGATTTTATTTGCCTTAAAAGTTGGATTCTCATGATTTAACCTACTAACAAAATAAATAATAAAAGAAATATATATTTTTTTTCTAAAAGAATAATAATAATAAAAATAATATATCGGGAAAATATCGGGGAGTTACAGACTACCCCCCTTAAAAAGGTTTTGACCCCAAAACCACAACGTACAAACACAAAAACACGCACAATCACACATAAAAAAAAAATCGATAAAGCAAGCACACCACAAAAGAAAAAGATCAAAGTAACTCAAAACGCGCAAAATCCTATCGCTTCCTACCCCCTTAAGAAGTTACGTCCCCGTAACTTACTAACCTGAGGAAAAAGATGCGGATACTTCTCTCGCATTGACGCTTCTGTTTCCCAAGTTGCCTCTTGTGACCGATGATTGGACCATAAAACCTTAACCATTGCAACATCCTTCCGCCGAGTACTGCGAACTTTTCTATCTAAAATCTGGATAGGTTGCTCTTCATAGGTGAGGCTTTCATCAAGTTCTAACGGTTCCGGGTCTAAGACATGCGAAGACGCCGCAACATAACGTTTTAACTGGGAGATATGAAAAACGTCATGGACCTTACCCAACGCATTAGGTAACGCTAACCGGTAAGCTAACTTCCCAATCCGCTCCACAATATCATAGGGGCCAATGAAACGCGGGCTCAGTTTCCCACGAGCACCAAAACGAACCACACCTCTCATCGGAGATACCCGGAGTAGGACTTTGTCGCCCACTTCGTACTCATCAGGCCGACGTCGGAGATCGGCGTACGATTTTTGTCTATCCTGGGCTGCCTTCATTTTATCGCGAATCAACTTTACTTTCTCTGTCATTTGTACAAGCATATCAGGTCCTAAGGTGACAGATTCAGTAAAATCATCCCAACATACAGGACTACGGCACTTACGACCATAAAGTGCTTCAAACGGAGCCATTTGAATTGTTGCCTGATAACTATTATTATAAGAGAATTCTACTAAATCCAAATGTTCATCCCATGAACCTTGCCATTCCATGGCTATTGCTCTCAACATATCTTCTAGTATCTGATTGACACGTTCAGTCTGACCATCCGTCATAGGGTGAAAAGACGTGCTATGAAGAAGAGTGGTTCCCAAAGCCTGCTGTAATGACTTCCAAAAATGTGACAAGTATCGAGTATCACGATCGGAGACAATAGTACGAGGTATTCCGTGATATCGAACAACGTATCGAATATAGGCACGAGCAAGTTGCTCCATATCCCACTTACAGTTCATCGGAATAAACCTTGCAGACTTAGTAAGCCTATCTACGATGACCCAAAGAGTATCATTACCAGTCTTAGTTCGTGGCAACCCTAACACGAAATCCATAGATATGTCATCCCACTTCCAGACCGGGACTTCTAGGGGTTGCAGTAACCCAGCTGGTCTTCGATGTTCACTCTTAACCTTTTGACACGTTAAACACTTGGAAACAAATTCAGCGATATTCTTTTTCATACCAGACCACCAAAACATGCATTTTAAATCTTGATACATCTTATCCCCACCAGGATGAACCGAAAATCTAGAATAATGAGCTTCGTTCAACAATTTTTCCTTCAAGGAGTCACACCCATCCGGCACACACCATCGTCCTTTAAAACGAAGACTACCGTCCTCATGAATTGTAAAACCTTCAGCTTTCCCTTCACTGATCTGCTCATGAAGTTTAATGAACTTTGGGTCTTCCAGTTGCTTAGCCATAATCTCTTCGAAAAAGGTAGGTTGAATAGACAAGGCACTCAACTTGGCTTCCAATTCCCCTTCTTGGATTATCTCCAAATTCATTCTCCCAAACTCCTTACTCAACTCTTCAGAGGTTATTAACGCTGAAACGGAATGCCTCGATTTTCTACTCAAAGCATCGGCGACTACATTCGCACGACCTTCGTGATATGAAATCTCCAAATCATAATCGCTGATAAGTTCTAACCAACGTCGTTGGCGCAAATTCAACTCGGATTGAGTGAATAAAAATTGCAAGCTTTTATGATCCGTAAAGACCTTGCATTTGACACCATAAAGATAATGTCGCCAGATTTTCAATGCAAAAACCACAGCCGCTAACTCCAAGTCATGTGTTGGATAATTCACCTCATGAGTCCTTAGTTGACGTGAAGCATACGCCACCACCTTTCTCTCTTGCATTAAAACACAACCTAATCCATGTTTGGAAGCGTCACTGTAGACGGAGTATTCCAAAGATGGGTCAGGTAAGGTCAACACAGGAGCTGTAGTTAACCTCTCCTTTAATAACTGAAATGCTTTCTCGCAATCCTCAGTCCATTCGAACTTCTTTTCCTTCTTCATCAAGGCTGTCAGTGGACGAGCGATGCGAGAAAAGTCTTTGACAAAACGACGATAGTATCCCGCTAATCCTAAGAAACTCCGGATATCCGTAACATTCCGAGGTGTAGACCAATCCCGGACAGCTGCTACTTTTGCTGGATCAACGGAAATTCCCTCCTTAGAAACAATGTGACCCAGAAAAGCCACTTGTTCTAACCAAAATTCACACTTCGAAAACTTAGCATACAACTGATTCTCTCGTAGAATCTGCAAGACCATCCTTAAATGCTCTCGATGTTCTTCTTGACTTTTGGAATATACCAAAATATCATCAATGAACACCACCACACACTTATCGAGGTATGCGTTAAAGACCCGATTCATCAACCCCATGAATGCTGCGGGTGCATTGGTCAACCCAAAAGGCATCACCGTAAATTCAAAGTGTCCGTATCTGGTTCTAAAAGCTGATTTACTAATATCCTCCTCCTTGATACGTAACTGATGGTACCCGGACCGCAGATCAATCTTGGAAAAGACTCCTGCCCCTTGCAACTGATCAAAAAGATCATCGATCCGAGTAACGGGTACTTATTCTTAACAGTGACCTTATTAAGTTCTCTGTAATCAATACAGAGACGCATCGTTCCGTCCTTTTTCCTTACAAACAACACTGGGGCTCCCCAAGGCGACACACTAGGTCTTATATACCCCTTCTCTAACAACTCCTCCAATTGGATTTTCAATTCTTCCATCTCCCTTGGGGCCATTCGGTAAGGAGCTTTTGAAATTGGTCCTGTCCCAGGGATTAAATCAATCGAGAAATCCACGTCCCTTCTTGGCGGCATACCAGGGAGTTCTTCTGGGAAGACATCTCTAAAATCACAGACCACTGGAATGTTCTCAAGCTGCAACTCCCGCTCCCCTACTTTACTTATACTACACAGAAACCACGGTTGCCCTTGCTTGATCAATTTCTTGACCTTCAATGATGATACGATTTTTATCCTCGGTCCCTTAGGAAGACTCCTATATTTAACCTTCTCCCCCCTAGGTCCACTTAAGGTCACTGACTGTTCTTCACAATCTAATATCGCTTTATATCTACTTAGCCAATCCATCCCAAGTATTACATTTAAGTCATCCATTTCTAGAGAAAATAAATTACTTGGAAATTTTACTTTTCCTATCTTAACCGGCACTTCACGGAACAACGTATCACAATGAAACATCTCCCCGGAAGGAGTAGAGACTGAAAAAGACGTTTCCTCAGGTTTTTCCAATTCTAAGTCCTTAACTCTAGACTTTGAAACAAACGAGCATGATGCACCAGAATCAAACAGTACTTTAACGGATTTTTCATTAATACAGAACGTACCTATGACCACATCCGTCGCCTGCGCTGCCTCTCTCGAGTTAACTGCTGAAAGCCTGCCGTCGTTCTGGGTAGAAGTAGTAGCACCTCCTTGATTCCCACGTTGGCTTGCAAAGAAATTCTCGTTTCTAGCATTTCCCGGTCGGTGCTGAAGACCGGAGTTATTCCCCGAAAACCTTGGGTTTGAGGCACCTCCCAAGTTTCGGCCAAAACTTCCACCATTGTGATTCCCCCTACCAGCATCATTACTACCCCGTCCATTAGCGATTCTTTGTTGTTGGAAACCTCTATGATTTCCCCCTTGCCACTCTTGTTGTCCTATGCGAGTATAACACTCGTACAATCTATGGCCCGGCTTACCACAGTAAGAACAGTCCACTAACGCACCCCTGCAGTCCCTTCCTGGGTGGTTCTTGTGGCATCTCCTACAGTTGAAGATTCTCTCTTTCCCATTACGATCATACAAAGGCTTCTGCATTCTAGCCTCTAGCCTCAAACTTCCCCCACTCTTGCTGCTTTGACCAGAATGGAAACCTTTCTCCTGAAAGCCCCCAGACGGTCTGTGCTTTTTAAATTGATTTTGGACTTGGTTACTCGCATTCGTATCATTATAAAACACAGGTTCTTTTCTCTTTTCCCCGCTATGGCCCAACTTCTCTTTTTCCTTCCTGATAACGTTCCCAATCTGCGCAGCTCTCTTATAAAGTTGGTCTAACGTATCATACCTATCGGTCTCAATGTGTTTTTGGATCTCATACGATAGACCTAACTCAAAACGCTGTATTTTCTTTCCCTCAGTTGGGACATCGTCAGGGCAAAACTTCAAGTATTCCATAAATTTCTGATAATATTCATCTACCGTTAGGTTTCCCATTTCGAACCTAGCAAACTCATTTGATTTGTCCTTCCTAACATGAGGCGGATAGAATTGGTCCCTCAACGCCCCCTTAAATTCTTCCCAGCTTAAATCACCGTCGTTTTCGGATATCAATCTCATCTTACTATGTGTCCACCAATAGTCAGCGTCTTCTACTAGAAAAAACGCGGCTTGGTCAACCATGAGCTCAGCAGGACATCTCACCACGCTAAAAAGCTTGTCAAATTCTCTTAGCCAGGTTTCCAACACAGAAGGTTCCCCTTTCCCACTATAAGTCGAGGGTTTACTTTGGGCTATCCTCTTACTAATTGACGAAGCCTTATCCTCCAAGGATTTCGGTCTCGGATTCCTTGCGCCAGCTAGGGCCTTGATTAGGTTTCGAAGTACGCGATCAGAGTTTCCTCTTGGCACGGACCTTCTCAAAAAGGGTGGCATGATGGCAGGTATACTGCATAAGGTTTAAACAAGGTGTGTAAATACATTTCTATAGCGTTTGAGGTTTAAGGAAATACTCATTCTGTTATTGCTCTAAAATATACAAGGTAGTAACCCTAAAGGTAAAAAGGTTGAACAATAAGTCAAAAATCGGATTTATTTATTTTCCATAAACACAACTCTGAATCGATTCTACTTTCAAATGTTTATATTATCAAATAAAAGGGAATCAAAATTCAAATTCAAAACAAATAAACCATATACTTCCAATCTAGAAAGAATACTTGGGTATAATTTCCCACATAGCCATTGTTCAAAACTACAAAAGTCCGAGATAATCAACCAAATCATCAAATCAACAAAATTGTTCGCAATTTATTCTACTAAGGGACAAGACATACGAACTCAAACACATGCATAGTCAAATAAAGGAAAAAAACAATCAGGCAAATAAAGGTGATGCATCCATGCGGTCCCGATCCTCCATGTATTGATCAGGGTCAAAATCAGCATCATCAGAGTCATCGCTAGACGCGCTATCGGAAACAGAAGGGGTTCCCACAGATAAGGAATCACTCATAGAAAGTCGTTCTTCAGAATCAGAAAGCTCTACAATTATTGGTTCGGGTGGTTCCTCTTCCCACATCATAATTTCACTCTCTTCCTCACTCATAAGATCCTCTCGTCTCACCGGCCAACCCCCTAAAATAATATGCTCACTATCATCATCACTCATCATTCCAGCTCTATAAGCTAGTTCCCCCTCATCAGGATCTTCTACCACTCCTAAAGGATCCTCCTCCATGAATTCTCCCTGCTCCTCAAATTCCTCTTCTGGATCCTCATCGGGGTCCTCCTCCTCCGGGTCCTCTTCTGGATCCTCTTCTGGATCCTCCTCTGGGTCCTCCTCTGGATCCCTCTCGAAGTCCAACCCCTCAAAGATTATAAATGGCATTGGGTCAGGGTCTACTATGTGAACATCCTCCTCCCTATTATCTCTCCTTGCCCCACTAGACCCTGGAACGTCAACTCCGTTCCGACCCTCAGATTGCAATGTTCTTACCCTCCTGTCAAACTCTAGGTGAAACTCGTCAATCATCCCCATCAATGTATTAGTTTCCTTTTCCATTATCCCTTCATACACCTGTTTGGACTTTTTGAAAATCATTTCCATACGTCGGGCGTAATCCAAATCACATTCTCCCTCTTTTCTATCCCAAATTCCTTGAGCCTCTATTTCTGCCCAAATTGGGGCATTATCTAAAACTCTCCAGGGTTCATCTCGGGTATTAATTCCCTCATCGGCCGGTCTTTTTCCTTTATCCATGAGAGAAGATAATGATCGAACTTCCTGACTCACAAGGAGAGAAAACAAAACAATGAATTTCTAAGATAAGACAAGGGTAGATATTTCAAATCATCAGAGATATAGACACAAAGGTCCTATCATGCACACATCAAGTTATCCATGATATCATGCTTAAAGACACAAAGCATAACACGTCATATCCCCTTAATGTCTACCCCTTTTACTCTCGTTAATTTTTTTTTTTTTTTTTTTTTTTTTTTTTTTTAACGTTAGTCTATCGATATAGATAAATAACACTAAATAAAACTCCCGCTCTGATACCAGTTGTAACATCTCGGAATAACTCGGGTCTTTGAAAAGAAAAGAAAATGATCTTTTAAAACAAAACAACTAAAACCCGAGTCAAACCGAAACGTTAGGAACAGTTTAAAACAGTTTTGAAGTTAAGGAAACGTGCGGATCGAGTTCTATTAGCGTTATTTAAAACTATTAGATAATAAGAAATACTTAGCAGCGGATAAGAAACGAAAAGTCAAATCTACTTATTACAACTTGAGAGCGAAAGTCGCCTCATAAAAACCAAATGCTCTTTAACTAAACTTTGAAGTTCTTTTTAAGACTTCTTTACTTTAATAATTTATTTCTTCAAGGGACAATCCTCACTCCCCAGACCTGCAACTTAACTTACTGCTAGTCATTGCCCAGATAGGACACAACATCATCGCAGGGTCGTTAAGACCAAAAGCACACGTCAGCGAAAGTCGCATACCAATAAATAATAACATCGAGAAAGTTTAATTTGATTAATTAACAATTCACAGAACCGTACGCTTGATCATACTTATTAAGAATATTTATTTTTCTTGTAAAAGTTAGTCAGCTATATTGCTGTACTATCCGGCCATACTGCCAGTACTATCCAGCCATACTGCCGGTACTTTCCAGCCATACTGCCGGTACACACCAAACTTCATAAGTGAGACAATACATTAGGGGGAGCTAACCCCTAAGCAAGCCTCTACCATAGACACTCGCCATACTTCGGTGCCTATGGTTAAGTATGCATACCCCCGCGGTGGCTCATAAAGCCCTCATATGCCGCGAGTAATTCTTTTCCACCAATTGACGACATACTACGTCCACTTTTTAAGTTAGTGAGGTCATACTACCTCTACTTTCAAAACAATATATAAAGATTGACGTCATACTACGTCCACTTTTGAGTTAGTGAGGACATACTACCTCTACTTAAGTTATTGAGGACATACTACCTCTACTTATCATAACAATGTATAGAATTATTGATTCGAACGATAGCATTATTCGTTCTATATACCCATGCCTTACTTTTGGGTATCATTAATACATGATACATCGATCTATTGCGAACCACGCTGCGTGTACATACCTTAAGCAAAAATAACCAACTCGCAAACGTCTCAATCAATTCCCGGTCATGAATCGACTTCCTACAAGGTTCAATCGTATTCGGGAAATAAGCACACATACACATTTTCCTCAAATCACACATAACACACATATACAATCACATCCATACCTAGAATGCTACACACAACATGAACATCCATCACATACTACAACATGGTATAAACACAAAACTGGACAGCTTATACATTCTGTCCAGAAACTCATCTTAATACTGTCAAACTGAAAATCCGACTTCACCGTTGCGTCCGGAAGGCGTCAAAACCCCCGGGTACCAAATTTCATAATTTATAACATAGTATAAGTATTTTTAA
Source organism: Amaranthus tricolor (assembly GCF_026212465.1). Taxonomy (NCBI): domain Eukaryota; kingdom Viridiplantae; phylum Streptophyta; class Magnoliopsida; order Caryophyllales; family Amaranthaceae; genus Amaranthus; species Amaranthus tricolor. The sequence goes on along the minus strand of NC_080052.1, from coordinate 9,206,447 downwards.
CTTAATTTCAAAGCCAAAAATGCTCCAAAAACACAAATTTTCCACTATTTCAAAACCTACGGGATTCCATTTTTTTATCACCAAAATATAAAATTTCAATGCTTTATTCTTTAATAAATCTAAACAATAAAATTTACATAATTTCCATGATCACATACAAAAATAAATTTTAATTAATTATCTATATTTTTCTTAAAAATAATTCTTTTTACTCCAATGTTCAAACACAAACACATCACATATATATACATGCAAATTTTTCTTCTATCAACCTTATACTTCTCTTTTATTAATCAATAAAAATAAATTTCCATCACCACATACACATTTTTTTTTATGAACAACCATTTTTTTTTTTTAATGTATATATATATATTTATATATATATATATATTTCAATCATTCATCAAACAATTCTACACACACATGTGCACAAATCTAAAACCCTAAAACCATACATTAAATTTAAATAGAAAAAACATCATACATCTAAACATAAATTTTTTTAATTCATGAACAAAATCATAACTATAAAATCACACATATAAAAACATAGAAATTTAAATTAAAACTTAAAAATAAAACTAGGTTAAGAATTACTTACAATTGCTCAAGAACACACCAAAATTTGATGAACCAATTTGATGATATTAGGCGTGAGGATTAGAGAAACTTTGAGAGTATTTTTTTTTTTTTTTTTTTTCTTACTTGCAATTGAATTTGAAAATGAAAAGGAGTAAGGAAAGGAATAAGGAAAGGAAAGGAATTGATTAAGGATTTATGAGATTTTATTATAATAATTTCCTTAACCTTCCATTTACTCAAATGGAAGTTACAAATCCTCCCAAATATTCCCATATGGCCGGCCAACCTTTGCCATTTCCCTTTTTTTTTTTTTTTTATTTATTTATTTTTTTTTTTTTTTGAAATTAAAGATAGATTAGGAAAAGATTTGGACTTAAAATGATTTTATTTGCCTTAAAAGTTGGATTCTCATGATTTAACCTACTAACAAAATAAATAATAAAAGAAATATATATTTTTTTTTTAAAAGAATAATAATAATAAAAATAATATATCGGGAAAATATCGGGGTGTTACAATGATACTTTGACAAATAACGTCCAAAAATCACTCGTTTTGGGGCTTATTAAGAGTCTGAGTTATCAAGCTAGGTGACACTCGCAAGGATACCACTTTCAAACGAGGTGAAAGTTTGATAATTAAGATAAATACATAGAAAATATCGCCCAAAATCAATCATTTTGGGACTTCAATAATAACATGACTTTCAAATTAGGTGAAAGCTCAGATGATTCCTTAATTTGACAAATAACGCTCACGTGTTGGGACTTGAAAAATAATATGACTTTCAAACTCGGTGAAAGCTTAGATGATTCCATAATATGACAAATAATGCCCACGTTTTAAGACTTTAATAATAATATGATTTTCAAATCAGGTGAAAGCTCGAATGACTTTATAAATTTGTCATTGAAAACCATATATAAGTAAGACCCAATATAATAAAAATAATAATAATGGTGAAGTATTGAATTCCCACGCAAAATTAATAAGTAATTTTTTAAATATGTATTAATATCATACTTGATCACTTACCACATCGACCCATGAATACAAAAAATACAAAACACCCGATATACGTTGATGAATTAAAGCAAGAATAATCATATGATCACATCAGATTAATACAATATATTCTTCACTTGGCAATACTAGTCAAAGATTTGCATCCTTTATGTAGCATTTCATTAGAAGGCGATGGTGATTATTTTGCTCCATGTATCGAGTCACCTGGGATTATTCTTTTACGGATGGATGGTTTGAACTATTGTCAAATCATACCAGGATCTAGCCAATACAATCAATGTAGGTAATTTTCCGGGATCCGATGTAGATAGTTTGAACCACTATCAGATCATACCCAGATCCAGGCAATATAGTCACTGTAGGTAGTTTTCCAGGAATCCAATGTAGATAATTGAACCATTGTCAGATCATACCCAGATCCAGCCAATACATTGAATCGACAATATTTAGACTGATTTTATAGAACGAAACCACTTAATTGAAGCTAGTTTGGAAACTTTCTACGGGTCATCTAATCCTTTAGATAGTGCATCAAATTGAACTTCAACATTGGGATTGGATTTTTTAGTCAGTTGAAGTTTGTTTGAATATGTTCTACGGATCTAATAACCCTTTAAGAAGGTGCATCAAATTAAATTTGAACACGTGTCCATATGAACGAAGAGATATCCAATCTCAAAAATGGGCTCCTTCAAGGGCTTCCTAGTAAGCCGAATTTGAATTCTCAACTTCTCAGGCGGTTAAGAAAACATCCTAATGATTGAAGTAGAACTCGTATACTCTCTTCCAACTTCTCAGTCCTCTAAATCACGTTTCCACTTTTTTGATCACAGCACCATCTAAAAGCCAAATTAATATTCTGATCAAGGGTTTTAGTGGGATTGAAATGGGTGGTAGTAATGATTTGGGAATAAAGATTAATGTGATAAGTGGTATTGGATAAGGGATTTTGAAGAACAAGCGACATAATTTTTGTAAACGTATTTGAGAAATTGAAGAGTATGAATAGGATATCATCATTGTTAGGTTTTGGAACCTGGTAGTATGATTCAAGATTTAATTATTGGAATCTGGTAGTATGAATGTTTGAATCTTCTTGCAAAACTCAAAGAATTGTTTTAAGAAATCAATTCCAGTATGTTCTTTGGGCCTGAATTATACATGACTTTTAGATTTCCAATTTCGCCTCCTTCTGTTAGATAGCTTTTAATCGTATATTTGTTCTGTTCAGACAACTATGATTCATTTTACTACATACGAACTCGTAAGTTTATTGTACTTTTCTATTGGGAGACATGACTTTTATGTTTGAAATCTCTAAAGACGGCACCAAACTGTTTCGGTAATGAAACGAAGAAGTGTAAAAGACACTTAAAATACCTGAAGATAGGTGTAATCTGGTACAACTGTCAATATACTGAAAGTGATTATGATTTTTCCGCTGATGAGACCTCAAATCCAGCAATACAACGTTAGCTTAACTGAGAGTGGTTTCCAGCAAAATTCCTCCGACGCTCAAGTCAGATCGAGAAACAGAAAGTAATGTATATATGATATTAATGAATACAAGATTAACGGATTATAGGATGAGTTCAGATCATGAAGGAATATTTGGTTAAGTATAGATTGTAATTAGGAGGACGGTGTATTTTTGCGGATTATCGGTAGGAATATAAAAGCTTAGTCCAGTGCAAATGATGTATGCAATATATATTTATAATGGTAAAATGAAGGTTAAATGCTGAATTAATGTGGGATCATGGCATGATGGGTGAATGGTTGATTATGGTGAATAGTGGGTAGTTATTTTAGAAAGTTATTGGATCAAGATGGATAGTTTAGAGTTTAAGTAAATAAATTATGCGTCAAATCACCCTAATTCAAAACATATTCAAAAATTATCTTTATCTTTATTAAAAGATGATTACACAAAATATTATTCAAATCTGTACATTGTCTCCTTTACAAGCAACTATCACTTTAATTACGCTTACTAATTATCTTGAATATATAAAGACTTTTTAGAAATAAATTAGTTACATCATAAATTTAATATCCTTAATTTTAGGCAGAAAATATTTTCCCAAAGGATTTGATACAATGATTACGGCACCAAGGTGGTTGCCTACCCATTGCTAAGAATTATATTATTTTAAAAATGTTTTGTTGACAACAGTTGGTCGCCATCAAAGACAAGATCAGTATGGATGAATTTAAAATAGAGTTAAAATATATAGATGAGATTAAAAAGTTGTGGTGGACCATTCTCTAAAAGTAGAAATGATGCAAATGAAGTGAGACGGACCAAAATGGCAAATGCTACAAATTTAATTGGACTGAAGGAGTATTTTTTTAAAAAAAATTATATTTCAGATTAGCGATGATGTTTTGTGGTCGCTATCTCGTTGCGACCCTATGACTACATTTTTCATAGATATATTTTAAAAGGTGGTGACGACAATGGCGGTCATCAGATCATCGCCATGTTACTGTTTGACTATTATGATTTCAGATTCAAATTTGGCGATGAATTGTTATTTCTCTTGCTTATCGCCTTTTTCTCTCTAATTAAATTGGTAAACTTAGTTGATTTTAACCATTAAATTTTAGAGAGTAAAGACTGTGGGACTGTATTAGTTTTTTTCTTAATTAGAGGTTAGTAATTT
>NC_080052.1:9153959-9183959 GCF_026212465.1 Amaranthus tricolor | reverse complement strand
TCTGGCCTTTAATTTTATGAAATCAATCACTTTTTCTTTGGAAACTAAGATAATGCATATTGCCTTTCCATTAAAACAAGGTATGAACTAGGACTAAAATAATCTTAACCTTCTAGAAGTTCTCTTATCCCCATTAAATCATAAAACTAACCAGCCCCTACGAAACATAAAACTAAAAAATTTTTTATTAATTTTTTTACAAACAATGAAACTAATACCTATGACTTAGTTTTTCTAGGTAAATATTAAACCCTCTGCAAGCTAATTTATAAACAAAACATACAGAACTCTTTGATTCCAAGAAAATATTCATAGGCTAGATGATAGACAATTGTTAAATTAAATTGGGTGGTAGACTGTAATAGAAAAATGTGGTGGAACTTTAGTAATATTGGTTAATTTTTTGTTTAATTGTTGTTTATAATTGACAACTTGCGATGTTTTGATGAGTTTTGGGGTGTGATTGGGTCAATTGATATTGTGGTTTGATTAAAAATTTTGTTGTTTGATGTTATAGCGTTTGACAAAATAGCTTTTAGGACAATTTTAGTTTTTTAGGTATAAATTTATGTGTATTTGAATGGTTGCTAATTTCGAAGAATTGTGATTTGAGTACTTGATTTGAGTACTTTTGATGTGCTGGCTGCTGCGGGATGTTGATGATTATGCCGAGGAGTTCTCGGCTGCTGACTTCTACAGTTAGTGCTGCTGCACCAGGCAGTATCTGCTGTGATCGGGCCCGTCATGCTAGCAGCATGCTGATGCTGCTGTGCAGCAGCTAGACTTTTATGCCTAGGCTGCTGCTTGCTATTTGTGTTGTGCAGCAACTGGTTGTTGTTTGTGTTGTGCCAGCATGCTGCTTGTTGTTTGTGTTTTGCAACAGCTGGTCTTTTTATGCCTAGGCTAGGAGGCTTTTTTTTGGGCCCACTAGACATGTTATGCATGCTGCCTAGACATGTTATGTTTAGATTGTTTCAAGTTTCTCTGTTATGCAGTACATTGCACTTGAACAAAATTTATTAAGTTGGTATAACCTGATGTCCTGATGTTGCTGGAAAACTGCCAGATGCAGCTGCTATGCATTTGAATAGATTGGAATCAAGCTCCACAAAATGTTGTTGTCCTAAGTTTGATGCAACTGCCGTGCCATGAATGTTAAGCCTCCACATTCCATGATGTTGTTGTCTTACGTATTGACTTGGAATCAGGCTTAGCAAAAGTCGTCGACAAAATGCTGCCGATGATGATGTAGCTGAGCTACAGAGGTTGGCTTCAAGTTGTTGATGCTGCTGACGAAAGATTCTGTGACTGCTTGCTGCTGGGTTCTAGTCTCAAAATGCTTTGCCTGCTTCCTTGTCGTGGCTATGATTACTTGGATGCATGCTGCTCTGTTTTGCATTGCCTTGGACGTGCTTTTTGTGTCTGAGTGTATTAGCTATTAGGTGCCTTGGTAATGATGTATAGGTTCACCAAACTTTGATGTGTTTAGGCTAAATGATAGCTCAATCTTTTTAGTTGTCGTGTACTCCCAAGCGTATGAAGAGGGGTTTGTTTGTCCCATCAGCTACGGTTGTGCTGTGGCTTCTAAGTCTTGTATTGATATGACTTTTTTATGGCATTTTATAAAATTTACTTTGCCAAAAAATAAAAAAAAAAAAAATAATAATAATAATAACGACAACAACAATAATAATAATATTTAAAAATAGTTAACCGTCATAATTAGTTAAATTGTTAGTTATGTTTATTAGCCACACTTATTTGTGTGGGAAAACAAAAAGAAAAATAATGGTCTATGAAATCATGCAGCCACGCTTATCAAGTGAGGAAAGTTTCTAACACCTATAAGCATGGCTGAAGGTGTACCTTTAGCCACGCTTATTAAGTGCGCGTAAAAATTTACAAACACGTGCAGAGACCACACTTAATTAAGTGTGGCTAAATCTATCAGCCTCACATATAAGCGTGCCTAACTACATTTTAAAGCGTAGGTAGACGTAACTATTTTTGTAGTGTTTTAGATTCTGAAACGGAGGGATTTTCAATGGACCAACGCTAAGGCATTAAAAATAAAAAAAATTCATGGAATATTTTTTTATTTTATTATAAAATTAAAAAGTTGGTTTATTTTAATTTTTTTAAAATTGAGCGAGGAATATTATGCAATTCAAAATGAGCATCGACCAATGGATCCTAAACAAATTTATCTTGAGGCAGTTGCAAAATATTGGTACTAGATCAAGCATCAAAAAGAAGAAAAGGATTGTGCACAATAACCTCTTCCATAGTCATTTATTTTTGAAAGACTTTATTATTTATTATATTAAACAATCAGTTATTTTACATATTATTCATTTTCATTATACGTTAATTAATTTATTTTAATTTATAATTTTTTTATATGATAAGTAATTATTCGTTTATATGATATAATAATATTTTATAATTGTAATTATAAATATTAAATAGATATTAAAATAAAAAAATAAAAAGAAATAAAATCATCATAAAATGGCCGGACAATGACACAAGCAATGCCTGTTTCTACTGGTGCACCCATATGACGACCATTGTCGTCGCGAGTCTCAAAATGGAAGGAAGACAGTCTGGCAAAATAAACATGGTCGTCGTCACATTCTGAAGAAAGTGGCAACGACATTCGGCTATCGCCAGTACGGTTGCTAATTTCCACAACGTAACGTGTCGGAATTTTTAGCCTCCACTTGTTTAGCAGGGGCAAAAAGGCTGTCACCCGGGTCATTAAGCGTCAAAAGAACAACACGGAGTGTGGTCACTTTTTTACAATTTTTTGTAGTGTCTTAAATAAATAAATTGCAAGAACACAAACCTAACACCAAACCTACTTAAATCCAATATTAATCCTAGTTTGATACATTCATATCATACAATCAATAAAATAACCCATATTTCAATATTTACACTATCATACAATCCATATACCATTCGGAACAAGCACGTTGAACAATAAAATTCGTAGCAAATAAACTGCCGGTAAAAGAAAATGCATGTAAAATGTTTATATAACTAGCTAATACTATCAAATCTTTTAAAGCTTTTTTAATTCCTTGCTATTTCAACGAGTACATTACATGCATTGTCTAATAAATGTGTGGAGATAATAAATTATTAGAATTATTCCCTAATATGAATGATTTACTTCCTAATCCAACATAACAATTAAATTAATACTACTACAAAGGACATATTTAGTAATCATACAATTTCATAATTTCGTTGTAAAATGATAAATGACAGTCTCACAGCCATTTGCCAAATGAAACAAAATTATTGAATGTTAAATTTTAATGTGAATCCTTATTTTAAATTACATCTAAAAATGAAATTTATTTTAAAATTTTGAGAAATTCTACATGGTAGCATCAAACTTTTATGAAACGCCAATGGTAGCACTTTTGTAAGATTTTTCCACATGGTAGCATCCAGTTTATGCACTATAACAACCCAGCTTACCGTTGACCGGGTAAACAGGGTCGTCACGGGGATTATTTCCCAAGTAACTTAAATCATATCCCAAAACCTGGGCAAAGGAATCACCAGCTCTATAACGAATCCATCACAGCTAAATCTCAAACCAAATATCTAATCTATACATAAAGTAACCATATAACTCACTACGAGTCCATTATAATCAACATAATCAAAACTAATATACATTAAACAAATTCCTAATACAATCTATAAGCTTCCACGGCCTAAGCTCAAAAAGACATCCTTAGCCCTCTCACCAACTTTGCTAACCCGATTATTCCCGACCGGATCCGATCTGTAATCAGCTAAAAGATGGAAACAACAAGGAATCAGATTAAACTGAGTGGGAAGCAACAATCCAAAACAATTAAACACAGCAATTCAAAACAATGTTTTAAAAGCAACATCAGTTTCCTAGATCTATGTGCGCACAGGGAGTTTAGTTGAGAGGAACATCCATAACTCTAAGGCTATGTCTCTCTCGGGTGAAACTAGTCAATATCTCAATGACAATTCGCTTCAAAAACAGGGAGTAGGGAACCATGTTCCTCAACTCCGTCAATGACCAGCTCGCAAGCCCGATCCATTGACCATATCAATATCAGCATAACCATTCATAAACATTTATCACAATCATATAAATTTCACAAACTTTAAATAAACATTTTACAAATGGTAGCCTGGCCAGACCCCTTTTAAGGGACTGTTACTACTCACCAAAAAGAACGCTTCAAGAGGCTAAGTCTGCTACCCCGCGATTATTAGAAGGGCTCTTCGATAAAGTCGCCTCCTGAAGCATAACATAGCATCACAACAACGCATACGATACTATAGCTAGGTTCATATAGTTCATTACTACTCATCCTTAGAACGCATAGTTTCACCAGCTATTCTAATATTTCCACTTAAAACACTAATATATACATTCAAACTCAATGTTAGAAATCCTCAAAGAATCACATAATACTTTCAAGAATATCAAATTATTCGATACTTACCCATAACTCTTGGTTTTAACATTTCTAAGCATCATATACTAGTAAAACTTGATCTTTAATTCACCATTTACATCTTATTAAACTGGAAGTAACCACTCTAGCCCACAATCGCTATTGCTCATAAAGAATTTAATAATCCATCTAAAATATTAAATCATCTAACAATTAGCTCTTAACGAGTATCCACAACCCAAAATGAATAATCTCAACTTCACCCAAATCTATCAATCAACATAATACCCGTAACAAGTTCTCAAATCAACAAACATCTAAGATATCACCTAAGAGTATCATTTTACTCGATTACTTGTCATCATCATTATCAAAACCTCCATGAACAGCTAACATTTACGTGAGAAGTTCATTAACCCAACCAAAATCAAGACGACATCATCATCATCATTATGTTCCATAAATTCCTAATTTCTAACAATAATTATCCAATATCTCATATCCAACTAATAATCCCAATCAATATAACTCATCCAATTAGTTTATATAAATTCAAGATTCAATAAAATTTAGCGTTTAACACATGATAAAAAGAGTACTCAATTTGATCTCCAACTTTAATTATGAACAAGTAAATCAAAAATATCATTTTCAAATTTACAAGACACCCTGCTAGTATTTTGGGCATAACTTCCTCATACGAACTCATTTTGGGGCGATTCAAGTGTCCACGCGACCGCGACTCGGAGCTCTACAATTCTTGTGAAGGAACCAGAACCCAAAAACAATTAGAACTACTTCGAAAGTGGCCAAAACAGAACGTTCAAATTCCGGACTGAAATTTCAATAAATATCAAACTTTATACCAGAAATCAAATAATCCAAAAACCAATACTAATCAACACTAATAACCCAAAAACCAATACTAATCAACACTAAAAATAACCCAACTAAAGCCTTCGAAATGGATGAACAAAGAACACAAAAGGATTTTCAGATCTTTCTTCTTTAATGGAATAAATTCTACAAATATATTGATTTTTACACGTAATTTCGATTAGAAATAGTTAGGGTTCAAACATATGAGAAGATAATCGATTATAAAAGATGAGTAAAATGAAATTACACATAGAAATTAAGAGATTTAATACCTTAGTTTGTTTACACCAACAATTACAAGAAGGAGGAAGAAGATGGTGAAGATGGTGCCGGTGCTGCTGTCGCTCGAAGAAGAAGAAGGAAGGAATGAGAAGGAAGAAGAAGGGGAAGGGAATGGCGGTGAAGGAATACGTGAAATGAGTGGGAATTGGGAAAAAGTTTATGATTTGGGTATTAATTCCCTCCCCCCCCCCCCTTTATATATATATATATATATATATATATATATATATATATATATATATATATATATATATAATAATAATAATAATAATAATAATAATAATAATAATAATGATATATATATATATATATAATAATAATAATAATAATAATAATAATAATAATAATAATAATAATGATATATATATATATATATATATATATATATATATATATATATATATATATATATATATATATCATTATTACTATTATTATTATTATTATTATTATTATTATTATTATTATTATTATTATCACTTAACCCACTTGATTCACGGTAATTTATAATTAATTTAAAGCCCAAAATTATTTTATTTATTTTAAATTCTCGAATGTCACATTCTACCCAACTTAAGAAGAACTTCGTCCTCGAAGTTAACTCAAGTCTCATGCATAAACTCAAATATCCAGCTATCATACATATCATAAGACTATGTTACCCAATTACTCATACTTATGCATTGAAAGAATCTATATAACTCGTACAACTATGCGAAATAATCAAAATTTTAAGGCTTAGCATCACTAAAACTAAGTATTATTTTGAAATGTTATGATTCTACCCAACTTAGAATGAAGTTCGTCCTCGAACTTAACTTTATAAGACTAACGAGATGCAATACATATAAAACGATAAAAAAATATAAATACCTAAGCAAATAACCAAGGATAATCGCGTCTCATGGCATCTTCTGCCTCCCACATGGCTTCTTCGGTAACGTGATTAGACCATAGCACTTTCACAAGTGCTACACCACCTCGACGAGTATCACGCGTCTTCTTATCTAGAATCTGAACGGGAATCTCTTCATACTGCAAGGTGTCATCCAAGGTTAATTGTTCGGGTTGAAGAACGTGTGAATCATCCAGAATGTACCGCCTTAATTGAGATACGTGAAACACATCATGCACTCTATCAATAGACGCAGGTAACGCAAGTCGATATGCGACCTCGCCTATGCGCTCAAGGATCTCGTAGGGTCCAATGAATCTTGGACTGAGCGTACCTTTCTTCCCAAACCTCATCACGCCTTTAGTTGGTGAAACTCGAAGAAAGACTTTATCTCCAACTTGAAATTCAAGAGGTCGACGTCGTTGATCTGCATAACTCCTTTGCCTATCTTGAGCTGCTTTCATCCTCTTGCGTATCAACTGAACTTGCTCGATCATTTCCTGAATCAAAGGCGGTCCCACAGCTACCGCATCCGAACTATCATTCCAACATACAGGGCTACGACAACTACGACCATAAAGTGCCTCGAATGGTGCCATCCCAATACTCGAATGATAACTGTTATTATACGAGAACTCTATCATATCCAACTTATCATCCCATGAACCCCCGAAATCTAAGACACATGCTCGTAACATATCCTCAAGCGTCTGTATCGTTCGCTCTGTCTGTCCATCTGTAGCTGGGTGAAACGCTGTGCTCATTCTCAGTTCAGTACCCAAAGAATCTTGTAACTTTTGCCAAAAATTAGACAAGAACCGAGTATCTCTATCTGAGGTTATGTCTCGTGGAACTCCGTGATGTCTCACCACTTGCTGTCGATACGCTAAGGCCAACTGATGCTTGTTCCAGGTGTCCTTCATCGGAATGAAATGTGCTGATTTTGTCAATCGATCAACTATGACCCAAATCATATTGTTGCCCTTCGTAGTCCTCGGTAGTCCACACACAAAATCCATAGATATCGATTCCCATTTCCATTCATGTATCGGCAACGGGTGAAGTAAACCCTGAGGTCGACGGTGATCTATCTTGACCTTATGGCAGGTTAAGCATTTGGCAACAAAATTAGCAACATCCTTTTTCATACCATGCCACCAAAACGTTCTCTTGAGATCTTGGTACATCTTGTCCGTGCCCGGATGTGTGGAGAAACATGAACTATGCGCCTCTCTCAGAATGCGAGTACGTAGGTCGGAATCGTTAGGCACACACCATCTATAGTCGTATCGCAAACTGCCATCCTCATGAATGCTAAAATGTGGGTCAGGTGTTTCTACCACTATGGAAGCCTTCTCAATCAGATGTATATCTTCGGTCTGTTTCATCCTTATCTCCTCAAACAAATCAAATGTCACCTCCATCATCGACGCTACTGCCCCATGCTCTACTATCTCGATACCCATCTCCTCTATTTCTTCTCTTAAGCGCACTCTAGCTAGGGCATTACATAAACTATGTACAGCTTTCCGGCTCAAAGCATCAGCGACAACATTAGCTTTTCCCTCATGGTATCGGATCTCCAAATTATAATCTGAAATCAGCTCTAGCCATCGCCGTTGCCTCATATTCAACTCCCTCTGGGTGAATATGTACTTCAGACTTTTGTGATCAGACAAGACCTTAAAATTAGTACCATACAGATAGTGTCTCCATATCTTGAGAGCAAAGACTACCGCAGCTAACTCCATGTCATGTGTCGGATAGTTGATCTCGTGAGTCTTTAGTTGCCGTGAAGCATACGCAATGACGCGCCCATTTTGCATCAACACACACCCCAAACCATTCTTCGACGCATCAGTGTACAACTCAAATTCTGACTCTCCATCAGGTAATGCTAAGATAGGTGCAGAAGTCAGTCGTGTCTTGAGAATCCTGAAAGCTTCATCGCACTGTTCATCCCAAACAAAACGTATATCTTTTCTGGTCAACTGCGTTAACGGTCGCGCAATCTTGGAAAAGTCACGTACAAACCTCCGATAATACCCCGCTAAACCCAAGAAACTTCGGACTTCAGATGCGTTCTTTGGTATGGCCCAAGTCGAAATCGCCTCCACCTTCGCCGGGTCTACCGATATACCCTCACTAGACACTATGTGCCCAAGAAAAGAAACCTTGCGTAGCCAAAATTCGCACTTTGAGAATTTGGCATACAACTTATGCTCTCTCAAGTTCTGTAATACGATCCTCAAATGTTCGACATGCTGATCCTCGTCCTTGGATTAAACTAAAATGTCGTCCATGAATATTACAACAAACTGATCAAGATACGCAGTAAAGATGTTGTTCATGAGGGCCATGAATGCCGCCGGTGCGTTGGTTAAACCAAAGGGCATAACCGTAAACTCATAATGCCCATATCGTGTCCTAAAGGCTGTCTTAGGAATATCCTTTGGCGAGATGTTCAGCTGATGATAACCAGACCTCAAATCGATCTTAGAGAACACCGATGCACCTCTGAGCTGATCGAACAGGTCATCTATCCTAGGAAGAGGATATTTGTTCTTCACAGTTGCCCGATTGAGCTCTCGATAGTCTACACATAACCTAAAGGATCCATCATTCTTCTTAACGAAGAGAACGGGTGCGCCCCAAGGAGACACGCTTGGGCGTATATAACCCTTATCTAACAATTCTTGCAATTGCACCTTTAACTCTGATGTCTCTCTAGGTGCCATACGATATGGAGCCTTAGATATTGGACTCGTGCCCGGTACAAGATCAATCGTCAAATCAACTGCTCTCGGAGGTGGTAATCCAGGTATCTCAAAAGGAAAAACATCCTCAAACTCACGTACTACACGTATCTCTCCTATCTCGGGTGTGCTCATCGTCGTGTCTACTACGTGACATAGAATCATCGGGTAATTCTTCCTCAAATATGTTTTCAGTTTGATAACAGATATGATCTTAGTGTGATTCTTTGGCACAAAACCCTTAAAAATCACTTTTCGCCCTTTAGGTCCTCGTATAGCTACCTTCTTCATCCAACAATCAATACTAGCCTTGTACTTCCTCAACCAATCCATACCCAAGATAACCTCAAAATTATCTAAAGGAAACTTTATCAAATCTACACGTAAATCCATTCCCATGAAGTCTAAAGCTATATCCTTGTACATTTGCTGACATAAGATTCTCTCGCCCGATGGTTGTGTAAACTCACTATTTATCTCAAGCGAATGAGGCAAATGCAACTTTGATACACACGAAGATGCAACAGAAGAATGTGATGCTCCCGAATCAAATAAAACATATGCAGGTTTATTGTTGACTAAGAACATACCCGTAATAACTCCTGGTTTAACCTCTGCTTCATCTCTCTTGAGAGTCATAAGCTTCCCTGTGGCCTTGGTGCCGCTAACTGGTGTACCGACAGATGGTCTAGATGAACTTCCCATAGCAGACCCCTGACTCTGCGAACCACGTCCAAAAGGTGCCTGCGGTCAACCCTGTCTTCTATCCTGAGTCACACCAGCTTGACTACCAGTCGGCTTCTGCGCTGGACCTTGCGGTGTACCCCTTAAACCTTGCTCACGTATGTACTTGTAGCAGTCAACCCTCTTGTGACCTTCTTCCCGCAATGGTAACACTCTATGTTCTTACTACTCTGAGGAGTGCTCAAGGTTGATCTTCCGAAACTAGATCTTGACTCTCGGTGGAACTGTGTAGGTGTTAGAAATCGTCTACCCCCAAAGTTTTGTAATATATCATGGGTGTCCTCTCTACGTCGCTTTAGCCCTTGAGTGGCCTTCCGCTCATCCCATAGGCGTTCAACCTCACAGGCATCGTGATACACATCCCTAACATGTTCATGTCCCAGGTTCCTCATACATTCCCGGATATCCAGACTTAACCCTGATAAGAACCTCTGAGCCCTGAATCTCTCCCCAATCTTCATGTCATCCACGTACTTAGCTAATTCCATAAATCGAATATAGTACTGGTGAACGGTCTGGGTTCCCTGCGTAAGTCGAGAGTACTCATCGAACATCCTTCGCTGAAGATGTAGAGGAAAGAACTCATCACGAAGCGCTGAAACAAACAAGCTCCAGGGAAGAGGAGGTACGGTAGAAGAGTGCTCCGATGTAGCTGCGGAAGGAGCTGATAGAAGAGCATCTCTATGAGTAACCCACCAAGTATCGGCGTCACCGGTTAGGTAATGAACCGCTAGATCTACTCTCATATCCTCGGGTGTCTTCAGTATCGCGAATATCTTCTCCATCTCCTGGATCCAATCGTCTAGCTTAGTAGGAGGACCCTTGCCATCATACGTCTTAGGGGCTAACCTTTGAATACCCTCTGCTTGTGACGCCCCTAAATCGTGCCCAGAACTACCCTTTGAAGATCCGGCGTTAAGTGACTGAAGCACCTGCTGTTGCAGAAGAAGATTTTGTTGCTGCTGCGTGTGGAACATCTTTAGCATAGTCTCAAACTGTTCGGCTGTGACGGCAGCTGGAGCGACAGGTGTAGAGGTCTCGGTATGATCGGATCGCGCATGAGATGCCTCATGTGACGTAACCATACGTTCAGAGTCGTGGGAGCTCTTAGACTCTTCCTTGGTCTCATAACTCTCGTGACAAGGCACACGATTCTCAGCCATCGCTATACGTGCACAAATAAACAAAGATCATACATTTTAACAACAACAAATAACTCGATAAGGATACATGCACACATACGCATATGAAACACTGTAAAACAATAATTGAATCAAACGTCCGCTTCACGATACTCCACTAACTAGTGTCTACCCAATCTCTAACTTCATATCTAGTGTCTTTCTCTAACTCACACTTATCCGATATCCTTATTACCCATCCAAAGATCCTCAATTCACGAACCGGCTCTGATACCAACTGTAACAATCCAGCTTACCGTTGACTGGGTAAACAGGGTCGTCACGGGGATTATTTCCCAAGTAACTTAAATCATATCCCAAAACCTGGGCAAAGGAATCACCAGCTCTATAACGAATCCATCACAGCTAAATCTCAAACCAAATATCTAATCTATACATAAAGTAACCATATAACTCACTACGAGTCCATTATAATCAACATAATCAGAACTAATATACATTAAACAAATTCCTAATACAATCTATAAGCTTCCACGGCCTCAGCTCAAAAGGACATCCTTAGCACTCTCACCAACTTTGCTAACCCGATTATTCCCGACCGGATCTGATCTGTAATCAGCTAAAAGATGGAAACAACAAGGAATCAGATTAAACTGAGTGAGAAACAACAATCCAAAACAATTAAACACAGCAATTCAAAACAATGGTTTAAAAGCAACATCAGTTTCCTAGATCTATGTGCGCACAGGGAGTCTAGTTGAGAGGAACATCCATAGCTCTAAGGCTATGTCTCTCTCGGGTGAAGCTAGTCAATATCTCAATGACAATTCGCTTCAAAAACAGGGAGTAGGGAACCATGTTCCTCAACTCCGTCAATGACCAGCTCGCAAGCCCGATCCATTGACCATAGCAATATCAGCATAACCATTCATAAACATTTATCACAATCATATAAATTTCACAAACTTTAAATAAACATTTTACAAATGGTAGCCTGGCCAGACCCCTTTTAAGGGACTGTTACTACTCACCAAAAAGAACGCTTCAAGAGGCTAAGTCTGCTACCCCGCGATTATTAGAAGGGCTCTTCGATAAAGTCGCCTCCTGAAGCATAACAACATAGCATCACAACAACGCATACGATACTATAGCTAGGTTCATATAGTTCATTACTACTCATCCTTAGAACGCATAGTTTCACCAGCTATTCTAATATTTCCACTTAAAACACTAATATATACATTCAAACTCAATGTTAGAAATCCTCAAAGAATCACATAATACTTTCAAGAATATCAAATTATTCGATACTTACCCATAACTCTTGGTTTTAACATTTCTAAGCATCATATACTAGTAAAACTTGATCTTTAATTCACCATTTACATCTTATTAAACTGGAAGTAACCACTCTAGCCCACAATCGCTATTGCTCATAAAGAATTTAATAATCCATCTAAAATATTAAATCATCTAACAATTAGCTCTTAACGAGTATCCACAACCCAAAATGAATAATCTCAACTTCACCCAAATCTATCAATCAACATAATACCCGTAACAAGTTCTCAAATCAACAAACATCTAATATATCACCTAAGAGTATCATTTTACTCGATTACTTGTCATCATCATTATCAAAACCTCCATGAACAGCTAACATTTACGTGAGAAGTTCATTAACCCAACCAAAATCAAGACGACATCATCATCATCATTATGTTCCATAAATTCCTAATTTCTAACAATAATTATCCAATATCTCATATCCAACTAATAATCCCAATCAATATAACTCATCCAATTAGTTTATATAAATTCAAGATTCAATAAAATTTAGCGTTTAACACATGATAAAAAGAGTACTCAATTTGATCTCCAACTTTAATTATGAACAAGTAAATCAAAAATATCATTTTCAAATTTACAAGACACCCTGCTAGTATTTTGGGCATAACTTCCTCATACGAACTCATTTTGGGGCGATTCAAGTGTCCACGCGACCGCGACTCGGAGCTCTACAATTCTTGTGAAGGAACCAGAACCCAAAAACAATTAGAACTACTTCGAAAGTGGCCAAAACAGAACGTTCAAATTCCGGACTGAAATTTCAATAAATATCAAACTTTATACCAGAAATCAAATAATCCAAAAACCAATACTAATCAACACTAATAACCCAAAAACCAATACTAATCAACACTAAAAATAACCCAACTAAAGCCTTCGAAATGGATGAACAAAGAACACAAAAGGATTTTCAGATCTTTCTTCTTTAATGGAATAAATTCTACAAATATATTGATTTTTACACGTAATTTCGATTAGAAATAGTTAGGGTTCAAACATATGAGAAGATAATCGATTATAAAAGATGAGTAAAATGAAATTACACATAGAAATTAAGAGATTTAATACCTTAGTTTGTTTACACCAACAATTACAAGAAGGAGGAAGAAGATGGTGAAGATGGTGCCGGTGCTGCTGTCGCTCGAAGAAGAAGAAGGAAGGAATGAGAAGGAGGAAGAAGGGGAAGGGAATGGCGGTGAAGGAATACGTGAAATGAGTGGGAATTGGGAAAAAGTTTCTGATTTGGGTATTAATTCCCCCCCCCCCCCCCCCCTTTTATATATATATATATATATATATATATATATATATATATATATATATATATATATATATATATATATATATATATCATTATTATTATTATTATTATTATTATTATTATCACTTAACCCACTTGATTCACGGTAATTTATAATTAATTTAAAGTCCAAAATTATTTTATTTATTTTAAATTCTCGAATGTCACATTCACTATCTATCGTGTCGTAGCATTTTATGTTAAAGTCTTGTTAATTTCCGTTTAATTCACCATTTTGACGTTTTTACCTTTCAAGATCTTGGCAAATTGCGATCTTTCTTCCCTGGGTTCAACTTTTGAACTCGCTCTCGGTCTCTTCCCTGATCTTTATGGCTCCAACGCTTTTTCTCTCCATGATGAACTCGCTGCCCCCCATATGATGGAAAAGTTGGCACGGGCTTATTTTAATGTTGTTGAGAAAACCCTTGTATCTAGTTACATGCTCACCCCAAGACAAGTTGTCATTCTTAGCTCAACTCGGGAATCACATGCCCAAGATTTTCTTCTTACCATCCCTATTGATGGTTTGGGACATAAATGAATCATCATCAGTTTCGAGCTGTTCTATGCTACCGGTTCACCATTCCCTTGTTCGCCAAAGGTAGCTTATGCCCGAGTTGCAACACTTCCAGGATGGATAAATGGGGGGATCACGCTGTTCATTGCTCCAATGAGATTGGCGTGAAGTGCCGTCATAATTTAGTTCGGGACATGCTCGTAAATATTTGTTGCAAAGCTGGGATTTCAATCCGTAAGGAGACACTAGTGGGGTTTTCTTCAAAGGCAGGGAAAGATCTTAGGCCAGCGGATCTCCTTTTGTTCAATTGGATTCATGGTAAAGACGCTTGTGTGGATGTAACGGGCGGCTCACCCTTTGCTAGCACTGGAGTTTCCTCATAGGTCCCTAGGGCTTTCTTAGCCAATGTTGCAGAGAGAAAAAGGAAAATATACTCTGCCAAGTACGAGGAAAATGGATATAAATTCATCCCTTTTTCCTTCTCCACTTTCAGAGAATTAGGAGAAGACGCGCTCGATCTGTTGTCAAGAATTGCATCGTTTTCTTTGAGTAATTCTAGTAGCACCAAATCTAGGATTTATATTTTCCACAAACTAGCTTTTTGTATCAAGAAGGGTGTGGGTACTCAACTTATTGCTCGACTTCCCACCAACTTCTTGTAAAGCCTCCTTCTACGAAATGAAAAAAAAAGAAAATAATAATAATAATAATAATAATAATAATAATAATAATAATAATAATAATAATAATAATAACAATAATAATAATAATAATAATAATATAAAATTATACAAAGTGATTTTTTTCTACAACATTGAAGCATGAATCATGAGTAAAATATGTATAAAAGCGACACAATAAAATCACTAAATAACATATGGTGTAGTGATTGAAGTGTTGTTTGATTCTAGTTTCATATGTGAGATGAATTGGATTTTTATTTAAATTTTGAAAAGGGAATTCGGATAAGAGTTAGTGGAGCTTTCTCTTAATTAATAAAGAGGTTTTTTCGAACAACATTAAGTCAGAAATTGGTAGGCAAAATGGTCGAAATTTTTTTAAAAAAGAAGCTTGTCATTTTGGGATGAAATTCAAAAAAAAAAATACTCTGAAATTTCTTACTAATTTCTGACTAACATGTTAGTCAGAAATTATGATTAAATTTTTCGACTGTTTAGTGTTAGTCAAAAATTCCGACTAATTTCCTACAAAAACAAAATATTGACTTCTTATATTTTAATTGTGTAAAATAGTTGGTAATTAGACGGTATAAACATATACCGACCGATTTTCGACTATTTTAGGTAGTCGATAGAGTGGTTTTTTTAGTGTATAAAATATCCTTCTAAATCAATAAGTTTTTGTAAAAATCCGGATAATACAAGCATTAATGTTGTAGATATGTTGATATTAATTGATTATTGTCATTGTTTATAAATATGATCATATTGGATATCAATGTGATAAATATTTTCACATTGGTCATTCTCACTATAAATAACCAAGAACAAATAGATATGAATCACATGTATGTACTTATGAAATAGCAAAACATAAACATTATTCCAATTATGGCAAAGTTTGTTCAATTATTAATTTCATTCATGGTTGTTACTTTTATTAATATTGAATATGGTTTAGGTTGGGGTTTATTCAAAGCAACTTATCATGTAATAATTGGGAATGGATTAAATGACAATTTGTGGGTACATTGTAAATCTGGTGATTCTGATCTTAAGCTTCAGAAACTTCCTAAAAATGGAAACTTTTCATGGGATGTTAAAGCTGGTTGGTCAGTTGGAGTTCAACGTTTATATTTCTGTGGTCTTACATGGAATCATCATGGGAAGAAGGTGTTTGATGCATTTGTGGATGATCAACAATTTGTTGATACAAAATGTGGTGGACGTCATTGTTATTGGAAAGCACTTGATGATGGTATTTATTTGTATCATGGATATAAAAGAAAGTTCCGCAAAATGTATGCTTGGGATAAATTGTAAATACCTCATGAATTAAATACTTAATTATGTTTGTGATCAATAAATCAAGCAACTTAATTTGAAGGAAATATCACCATTTTTAAAACTTTTAGCACGTTTACATGTTCTTCATATTTGCAGACCCAATTGAATCAGCATTTGGTGAGAATATCTATAACAAATTATAATAAAAAAAATGCTTAATGCATACCCAAATCGTTTTAATGATCCTTTGGTTATAGTGATCATCAATACGCTTTCAATTTTGTGTTTCAAGTGGACAAAAAGATCCATTTTTGGACAATTCAGACATAAGAAGAATAAGTACAAGTCCCCCTTTTCTAATTGGTCGATTGTATTAATTAAAATAAACAATGATCTTCATTCATCATAGTTGGTCTTCATCTTAAGCATGCAAACCTTAATACGTACCAGTAACATATTTACTCATTCTGCAAATTAAAATCAAATAAACAATCAAAAGCAAATTAGAATCCTAATTTTTGCAATAAACTAGTAAATAAATTAAAGACACAATCAAAAGCAAATAACATGCAAACACTAAAAATACCACAATTAAGCCCTCATTTCAACAATAAACTAATAAATCAAACAAATTTAAAGGTCCAAATAACAACTATTAACATAATAATAGGAAAAATAAGCCCTAATTTTTCACATATAAATAAACATGAAAAAAATTAAAAATTATGAAAAATTACCTCAAATTGCAGAAAACAAGTTTGTAAATTCAGCAACAATCCAAAATTAAACGGAATTTTAGGTTTTAAAGAAAGGTATGAAGATTTCATGGAAGATAAGTTGAAGAAGTGAGGAAGACAAGTTACTAATGTTTGATACCTTCCAAGAATTTACAAAAATGGGTAGTTTACGATTACTTTAATGTTTATTTGATTAATGTTACAGAAAACATAAGCAAACAAGTTTGATGCAACACTGTGAAAATATTTAAAAAAAGCTATCATTCGTGTTTCTTAAAAACATGTTGCTACCATATCAAACATCCCAAATTAATATTTGCTCTTTCACATAGAGAAGATTTGATCTTGGCCGAAATTTATAATATTCTTATTCATAATTTACTACTCTCTCCAACACAAAGCGATTGTCTAGTTTGAGTTTTTGACACTATTCATTAATCACTCTTAATTATATTTTGATTATGATTTTTAGAAGTCAAAATATAGTCAAGTTAAATCTTATTTGATTCGTCTTAATATAAATTTTATTAATATAATTTTTATAATTGTAAAGTATAAATAATCAAAGATATATGTAATGGTTAGAGCATAAAAAAAAAACTAAATAAAACAACTGGTGTGAATTAATTTGAGATAATACTAAGTTGATGTAAATATTATGTGATACCCTTGTTTTTTTAGCTCTATACGGTTGTCCATCTTGTATGTATCCAGGTTTACTTTTGAATATTAATTTTATTTTTCTTTTTTGTTTGAATTTACCATTGCATTTTCTATGGTGGACATTCACAGGGAAGGAATATCAATCGCTATAGAAGGTCCAAGTTGCTTGTTAGCCGGGTAATTTGTGAAACTGTCAAGCTTTTAATAATGTTCGCATCTCACTCATATTTTAAGTTTGTCATATTTTCTTTCAATTCTAATAAATAACACATTAAATTAATATATGTGCACAGCAATTTTGGATGGAAATCATTGTTCAGCTAATTTATATTATTATTATGCATATTTCATTGGATCAAAGTGGCCATGGCCATTCATACCATTTCCTACCATCATCAGATGTTGGAGAAAGATATGTGAATCTAAAGATATACATAAGAGAAAATTTCAATGATATTGGCCATTGTTGAACCGAATATTGTATTTTCTTAATTCATCATGAAACTATTACACCTTTTATATATATATATATATATATATATATATATATATATATATATATATATATATATATATATATATATATATATATATATATATGTGTGTGTGTGTGTGTATTTGTGTGTTGTTTTTATGATTTTACAAATATTAAGTCATTAATTTTTTTATGTGTATTTTTTAATGCTTATATCTTGTATATGGAATTAGGTATTTGAGAACTTTTAGTTTTATTCAATATGTCCATCTAATTGATTAAAAACTTTCCCTTTCATCCTGTTTAAGAATTCGATTCTTATCATCTAGAGAAATGATAAATTACATGTTCGTCTTTATTTAATACTCTTTCTTATTCATCTAATGCGTCCCATTTGACTTTTCACCATTTTTTAGGTGGTCAAATGGGATCACATGTGAAAGAAAAATAGAATGTTTTTAAAATATTTATAGGGGTAAAGTGAGATTAGTATGTATAAAGGTGTGAAAAAGCTAAGTTTAATAGGGGTAAACTAGTAAAGGTAACATACTCAAAATAGAAATGAGACATTTAGGGTGACTTGACCAAATAAGAAAATGAGACACTTAGGATGAATAGAAGGGAGTATATTAGTGCAGGAACCTAATATGATAATAATAGAGTATTTCACCAAGATTAAGTCTATTTGGGATCAACTTTAATTATGTACTTGATCACAGGTGGAGGTGTGCACAACCTCAAGGTGGAGCTTGCCTCGTGTACTCGTGATGCAGATGGAGCATTATGAGTGAACTTGTGATGCTAGTTGAGCGTTATGAGTTGTTATACTTGGAAACGAGTATGAGATGGGTCTTAGTTGAAGACTTATCGGGATGGGTCTTGGTTGGAGACTTGTCGGGATGTATGGCTTATGCTTGAGCTTTGCATCGGGTTTAGCTTGAGAATGGTTTTGCTTCACTATGGTTTGATTAGGCAGTGGTTGACTACGTGTTCTCGTCAAGGTGGAGATTGTTGAAATATGGTGTGACTTGAACACTACTCCGCGGGGCGCGGAGACTGTTCTGATCAATGTCCGCGGGGCGTGGAGTTGCTTCTGATCTCACTCTACGGCTCGCGTAGTTTTACACGGGTCGCGTAATGGCGGTTTCTTGGCACGTTTTTGGCCGGTTACTCTTAGTATTTGACGGTTTTTTGTATTTTCTTAACCCTAATTTCTTTTTATTATGAGGTATACTATATAAAGGCCCCATGTAATTAGAATTAGAACGAGATGCAATGCAAAACACAAAGTGAGGAAAACTAAGAGAGAAAAAGCTTGGAGAGCCATTGTTGTGGTTTCTCGTACTCATCTTGCAATCTCCCGGTTTATAGTGAAAAGTTTATTCTCGGTGCCGGTGGATGTAGCTATCACGTTGATAGTGAACCACGTTAAATTTCTCGGTGTGATTTTCTTTATTGTTTGTTTGAATCTTTATTGTTTCATTATTGTTTTTCGATCTTTGCTTCCGCCGTCGCACAACAATATGTATCATGTCATTCCCATTATTGGTAATATAATTATAAGTTTGATAATAAAAAAAAATTGTTCACAATTTTCCATTACCACCAATACCATATGTTCAAATGATAATGCATTGGAATGAATATTATGAACAAAATAGGTTGATCAAGGAGAATAAGCATAACCATTAAATTTTTTAAGAGATATTCCTACCAAAATTACGCTAACATTTTAATACCATTCACACCTGCACTTCATGTTGATTACCAAACCAGTCATAATCGTATGTAACTGGTATAGGAATGGAAAGAAACAATGTAGCTCAAGAAATAAATTACGAATCCAACAGGTCTCGGAAACAACATTTTCGATACCACAATTTTAGCTTCAGCACTTGACTTAGAAACTGTGGTTGACACTTAGAAGACGAAGAGACTAAATTATCCGCCAAAAATACACAATACACAGATGTAGAGTATCGGGATATCCACCTTAATCAGCACCATTATAAGACAATAGAGAAGAAAAAAAAGATTTATAGAGTGGCAAACCATGTCCAAGAGTACCTTGGACATATCGAAGAACACGATGGAGAGCAGCCATATCTTCAACCCTAGGATCATCCATAAAGAGACAAACTTGTTGAATAACATATGAAATGTTTGAATGAGTGAAGGTAAGATACTACGAAGCACCGCCCAAGCAACGATACAATGTAGGATCATCATAAGGAGAACGAGATGTAGTATTGAGTTTGTTGGTCGTAGCAACGAGAGAAGGAGCAGGTTTACAATTAGATAATTCTGCTTTCTCAAGTTCTCAGCAGCATACTTGCGTTGGGAGAGAAAAAGATCTGTGTGAAGTGCGAAAAACAACAATGTCCAAAAACAACTAAGAGGACCTAAGTCCTTCATAGCAAATTTCTAACTCAACTTAGACAAGATAGATTGATGAAGAGAATAAAAAAAAAAAGAATAATATCATCAACATACAGAAGGAGATAAGCTATATGTTCGACCTTTGAGAATAAATAAAGAAAAGAGTTATTGAAAATGCTATTACGAAAACCAATAATACACAAAATCAGCAAACCTTTAATACCAAGAACGTGGTGCCTATTTGAGACCATATAAAGATTTACGGAGAGGAAAAGCAGCACAATGTTACAGAAACCCAAGGGCTGATGCATGTAAACAGTTTCATGCAAGTGACCATGAAGAAAGGACTCATAACATCAAGCTGATGAATGGGCCATGACTTGGATATAGCAATGCTTAAAACTAGGCAGATGAAAGTTGGCTTAACACAAAATTAAAAGTTTCATCACAATCAACAACCTCTCGTTGAGACTTCCCATCAGTAAGCGCTTTAAAAAACCATCAAAATTGGTGTTATATAAACAAAAAGATCCCTAAGGACTGAATAATATTAGTAATAAAAGGCCGGCGTACATGATCCCAAGTATGATTCTCAATCAAAGCATCATGTCCTCTTTCATAGACTTTTTTCAGTTCGGATCATGGAGTGCATGAATAGGATTTTTTGGCATGGGTGGAAAAGAGATAGATAAGGCTTGAGAATATTTGATATTGGGCTTAAAAATACCATGTTGACTACGCATATTAATGCTTGTAGAAGAGGAAGGACGTAAAGAAGGAGATTAGTGTGGTATGGGTGTATCGTGAAGAGTTGGTAAATCTGGGTTGCGTGAGACAGGCCCAGACGAGAGGGGAGAATTGGGCTGAGCTAGAGGCAGATCCAGAGTGGACATTGAAGGATCCTGCGGAAAGTTGCTGGGTTGGACTGGGGACTAGGCTGGAGACAGGCCCATTGGGAGGGGGTTAGGAGCATAAATAGGAGAATAGAAAAATGAACCGCGTGAGGCAGGCCCAGTAGGTAAGAAATGGGCTGGGCAGTTAGGGTTAGAATGAGGAATAAGAGGAGGTAAGAATTCTTGAAGAATGACTAAAGGTATATTGTCATTGAGAAATTGGTAATCTTGTGGGTAGCAAGGAGAAGACCGAGAAAAAAGAAAAGAGGCTTCCTCAAAAAGAACATGATGAGAAATTATAATTTTGTGATTGGATAGGTCATAGCACTTGTAACCTCGATGAGAAAACGGATGTACCAAAAATACACATGGAAAAGAGCGAGGTTGTAATTTGTGGATGTTGGAAGGAGAAATTAGAAGAACACATAAACAACCAATGACTTGGAGATGATCATAGAAGGGAGATTTATCATAAAGAATGTGAGTAGGTGTGAAATTTTCATGTAATTTAGATGGTAAAATATTAAGAAGATATGTGGCAGTATTTAAGGCGTGAGGCCAAAAAGTGGGAGGGAGAGAGTGTAACAACCTGTCATTCTAAACAAAAAAAGATTTGCAGAAATAACCTTTAAAACAGTTTTCACCTACTCTTAAATGAAAAAAAAAACATAATATATACCTTATTGATGTGCAAATTTTATTTAACCGCAAGCGCACGGTGTAAGTGTAGATGCGGGTCGAACACAAGGAAGTTAGGACAAGAAACTTGCTAACTTCTACTAATTATATTGCTCAAAGAGAAAAATTTTTGGTTGGTTGTATTCTAAGAAACTACAAATGCAATAAGAAATATGGATTAAACTATATGATGAAGAGATCTAGAGTGTCGGGAATCCCCTAAAATCTTGTATGATCAAATCCTCATTAATGTCTATGAAATGTCAGATCAATTACGTGGTTAAACATGATCTTGTTCATCTCAAAATCTCTCTCTATTGATTAACTATTAGATTTAGACCCTACTAATTCAATTCTCACACTAGTTTTATTGAACAAATTAATAAGAATTTAACTAAAATTTACCCTAAAGCAAAGTCGATCCCAATCTCACACGCTAGTTCTATTGACTAGTTCGACAAAGCATGTTTAATTTAGGGTTATTAGCACAATTTAACCACTTTAATCCTAGTTTCATAGACACATTAAAAAATCAAATCATACTTGACTTATAGGTTCAAACTCTAACCCTTGAAAATGGATTTACTCACTAATCATGGTAAAAGCAATAAATACAAACCCGAGGATGATACTAGACATGACTAAGAATGAAATTAATGACAAATTCAAGAAAACAATAATTAAACTCCAAGAACGCAAAAATTAAATCAAAAGGCAATGAATGAAGAACAATAACAAGTTTTTATTGAAGAGAGATTAATGACAAAAATTAAAGTTCACTAAAGGAAGATTAAAACTAATACAAGGAATTAAAGACTAAGAAAATTAAATACTAGAGAAAACTTACAGTGCTTAAAGGAAGATTAATGATGAAATCAATGAAAAACTAAATTAAAAGCTGAAATTAATTGTAAAACTAATGGAAAAGAGTAGTTAAGTCTAATGGAAGGAAGAAGGAGAGAGTAAGAAGAAGAAAGAAGGGGTCTTTTCAATCTCTCCCCTTATGCTCCCTAAAGGAGGCTTAACCTAAATGCCCCTCATTAACCACTAAATAAACCCTAAGAAGTTAATTAAAATAAAGATAAAAAAATAATACAAAATTAAAGTATTGAAAAATGGGTTGCATGGATTCCAGAAGAAAAAGCCTAGTCGGCGTCCACATCTAGGGACAAAAAGCCAAGTCGGTGTTTTGTGCTGACAATTTCAGCAAACTTCAAACGGTCGCCATTTCTTGTTCGATTGTCAGAATTGGACATATAATATATACCGTTGGAAAGCTCTTGAAGTTTTCAATTCCGTAAACCTTTCATTAATGATATCTTGCTATCAAAAGTTATGGCCAAAAGAGTAGACATGTATCAAATTTCACCTCAAAACTTTTGTATTATAAACACTCTTCTACTCTTTTGCTCATTTTCTTTGTAGAACATAATCTTTCTTAGTGAACTCCGTCATCATAAAACCATAAGAATTATGCTTAAAACAATCAAAACCACTCAAAATCAACATGAATAACCAAAACGAGTAAAATAGCATAAATCTTCAAAATAATCACGAAATTACTAAGTGCAAATGATATAAAATTAATTAAGGAGTATAAAATGATATAAATAAGTGTAAATAATTACACTTATCACTCATAAAACCAAAAAGTATATAAAACTTAAAGGAGCTAAATCTTAGTACATCATTGTAGAGCAAACTCCTTAAAAACAAAAGAAACAAAAGTCTCAAAGTCTAAAAGTAAGAAACCATGTGGCTGAAAAAAGTTTTAGATACCACAATTTACAATCACCCAATATATAAATGTAAGAAGCTAAATCTTAGTACATCATTGTAGAGCAAATACCACATTTTTCAAAGTTAACACACCCACAATATGTAATTTACGATCACCACTTTAGGGGTGGAGTAAATACACATTTTCAAAAGTGAATATAAATGTGAGACGCTAGGGAACAAGATATTCACAATTGTGTTTATAAACAAAGGGAAACAAACTCATTATATAGACAAACCCTAACAACTTTAATTCATCTCAATCAAGCTAAAGTCAAAGTGTATTAATGTGTTCTAATAATATTAAAACACCTCTTGAAATGATAATATGATTGTTCAAAGAATTAAGAGAGGATAATCAAGGGGTAGGATAATAATAGTAAAGCAATAAAGTTGAATAATAACTTTCGAGAGGTCACTGATTGAAGGGAGCACGCACTCCTTCCACCAAAGCGCACGCTTCATTAGAACGCTTACTCCCTCTGACAAAGGGAGAGCTTCCCTTAGTAACTTCCTTCACTTGAAAATCTATCATAATTTGATGCCAAAGTTAACATTTTTATTATGCTTATTATCCCACATGTTGTACTCTAATTTATTTAACATCTTCAATGTTATTTTCTTTATATTTTCCTACTAACTTTATATTTTATAGTTTTTAATATTTATAATACCCACTTTTATCCATTACTTTATTATTCAATGAAATATTAATTAACTTTATTATTCAACTTTTCATGGAATTATATTTTAACAGTCATTTACTCTGAGTATGTTTGATAAATGATTTTTAGGCAATTTTATTGACTTCAAGTTTATATATAGGTTAAAAGGTCCAAAAAATATTTAATAAGTAGTTTTAAGTCAACTAAAAAATTCACTTTTCAAGCCAAAATTAAAAACCTTCATATCGTAGATATATAGTCAATAACAAAAACCAAAAAACTACTTTTTACTTAATAGAAGTATTTCTTTTAACAATGGGCTAATATAATTGACTTAGCTAAAAAACTGAACAATATATGCTAGTTGTCAACTAACAAAGTTATGTGAATCAAGTAATGAGCAAATCTCCCCTGTTGTTTCTGATTGCAATACCAAAGCCACGCCTACAGTCAGCACCAATGTGACTTGTGAGCATCAAAGTTGATCTTCACCTACCCCGCTGTAGCCAAGAGTGATATAATGGGACCCACAAATCATCCCAAACCAGCAGGCCCACAAATTCTCCGCCGTAGCGTGGGACAGCAGCTATCTAAAATCTAAATAGTACGATAAAGGATTTCTTTTGGGGCATCAAAGATAAGCTGACAGCAGAGATGATCATTCCACGTATCACGCACACAAGCACAGGTAAATAGAGCATGAAGGACAGTTTCTGGAGCTTCGTTGCAGCAAGTACATAAGTTAGAGAGGGACATATGTCTGGGCATATGAACATAATTAACCGGGAGAGAGTTCCTACATGCACGCCACTGGAGATGTGTTGTGAATGGGCTATGATATTTAGTGAAAAACAAACAAGAACAAAATGCACAAAGAAACCAACCAAAATAGAGTAACAACAACAATGAACAAAGACACAAGATTTTTGAGGTATCAGTGCCGTTTCTAACCATTTTTGGGCCTTAGGAGAAAAATAAAAAAGAACCCTTGTAGGTTTCGGTTCTTTTTTCTCCAACTATGCATCATATAATTCCTTTTTTTTCCATCACATTAATTTCAAATAAATGTACAAAATTAAGATCATATAAAGATAAGGTACTTATGCACAAACTAAATTTTAATAATAAAGATTAACTCAATTTGAGACCCTTTATAAGTTGGGCCCTAGGTGGTTACACCTCAAAACTACCCTTAAGAACGGCCCCAAAGGTATTTATGGATACCTCTAGCTCGAATCAAGTTTCTGATCATTAATATATCAACATACATCAATGACTCAACTCACGCAAGCCTTAAGAACACTCTCTCAAGATAAAGATTGAACCTTTAATGTCAATCTCACACAAACATACAAATACAAGATGAAGAACTCTTATAGTGGAAACCCTAATTGCCTTACTTGTGTTTGTCTCTCTCAATACCCTAATGACGCTCTAAGACTCTTTTTTATAGTCTCATAACATATTAGGAAGCCTTAGGACAAAACCCCAAAAGCCCACTACAAAACCGAGAACAAAACAGAAAACTTGCATTTTTTTGGTGTTGTGGCCCGCTCGACCAGGTCGAGCGCCTATTCTGAACATTCTGTTTTGCTCCTGGTTAACAGCTCGACCGAGCCACTTTTGCTCGGTCCACTCGAGCAAGCCTCCTTTGAAATTCCTTTGCAATCATCAAAGCATACCAAGTCTTCCACCAAGATCATTTCATCAAGTGATCTAAACTTCAATCTTCCTACTCCATTGCACTCATATCTTCACTCTCAAGTGCGCAAGATAGTGCGTGAGCTATGAGGTGCTCAAAGTCTTTTCCAATGGCTTGAAATTTGGGATTTGGCACAACAATCTCCCCCTTAAGCCCAAATCTCTCATCATCATCAAATGTCACCTTTTTGAGTGACTTGCAACCATCAATGTGGCCTAGGCAACCACTTTCAACTTGTAGCACATACAAGTTGCTTTCACTTCTCCCTCTCATAAGAATCATGCTCCCTTTAATGACCTTCAACAACCCATCACTAGATTTATAAAGGTGCATCCTTTAGACTCCAATCTA
This sequence comes from Amaranthus tricolor, assembly GCF_026212465.1. Taxonomy (NCBI): domain Eukaryota; kingdom Viridiplantae; phylum Streptophyta; class Magnoliopsida; order Caryophyllales; family Amaranthaceae; genus Amaranthus; species Amaranthus tricolor. The sequence continues at coordinate 9,157,345 of NC_080052.1, read as the reverse complement.
CCAAGTGAGATGAGGTTCCTCTTAAGCTTAGGAACGTACCTCACATCACCTAGCCTTCTGTTGACACCATCATGTGTCACAATCACAACCTCACCAATACCTTCCACCTTCACTCTCTCATCATATGGCAACGTGACAAGGCCTCCATGAACATAGCTAAGTTTAGCAAATTTTTCCTTCTCAAAACATATGTGGCATAAACAACCAGAGTCAATCACCCACTCCTTACTATGAGTCAATCCTCCTTCAACTAGAAGTGCACCATCATAGTCATCATCATCAACAAATCCTAGAGCGGCATCTCCGCTACTTTCAACATCTCTTCTCCCAACCCTCAAGTCTTTCATCTTCTTAAGGTCTTCCTCCATCTTCTTGCACATCATTTGAATGTGTCCCTTCTTCTTGTAATAGTAACACTCCTTGTTACTATAGTCATTTCTCGCTTGAGACTTCCCCCTTGCTTGATAACCCATCTATTTTGCTCTCCCTTTAGAACTCTCACCAAATAGTGCCTCATTATTCCCCTTCTTATCTTCCCCATCATGTATCTCCATGAACTTATCGTTCTCCCTCACACAATGCCAATGCTTGATTGAGTGTGATAGATTCCCTCCCAAAGAGAAAATTTTGACATATATTCTTATAGATCTTAGGAAGTGAAGCAAGAGTAGTAAGGCTTTCTCCTCATCGGAAAGCTTCCCATTAGCATTCAACAATTGGCTCACCAATTGGTTGAATGTATTGATATGGTCTTGCATACTTCTATCCATGGTTATTAAAATCATGATTCCGATCTACGATTTTACGATTTTACAATCCATAAATAAGCGAACGATTCAAATCGTAGGTAGAATCTTACGTTGGTAGAATCTTACGATGCTAATTAAAATAAAATTTGCAGAGGTAGAATCATAACACGATTCTACGATACTACGATTTAACGATTCTATGCTACAAATTTATTCTTAGTTTTTAAAATTTTTCTTATGTATCATCTTTCATTAATTTTTCTTACAATTTAACAATCCATCATCATATTTTTTTAAAAATAAGTTTCTTCCTCGGTAAAAAAAATGTAAGCTAATTATTATATACTTTTCTATTTCATTCTTAAAAATGAAGTGAATGAAACTTTAATTAATAAACATAAACTATTGAGGTGAATAGTTACGACTACATAGCAAATTTAATTTTATTGTAGAATCTTAAGATTCTACGATTTGATTCTACCGATTCGATTCTACAAATTTGAACGATTTCAAGTAGAATCCCGATTTGAACAACTTTCTTGTATCATTCTCCTTCATGAGTTGATACAACTCTTATCTCAAGCAAAGTTTGTTGGTAAGAGACTTTGAAGCATACACCGCTTGAAGTTTCTCCAACAACACATCGGGGTCAGTCTCCTTCAAGTAATTATACTTGATTTCGGTTGCAATGGCAAGCCTAATGGTGCTTACCACCTTCTTCTTCATGGCCACCCATTTCCCTTCATCCATTGATGTTGGCTTGCTTTTCTCAAGAGAATCATCAATAATCTCGTTGAACCAACAAGTTTTCTACGGTGTTTCTCCACTCCGAAAAATTAATCCTTCCATCAAATAATGGAATTTAAAACTTTGCACCATCACCCATCCTGTTTCTTCACCAAAGACCCTAACTTTCACCCATCAAACAACCAAAAAATCTTACCAAAAACTCTGATATCAATTGTTGTGAATGGGCTATGGTATTTAGTGAAGAACAAACAAGAACAAAATGCACAAAGAAACCAACAAAAATAGAGCAACAACAACAATGAACAAAGACACAAGATTTATGAGGTATCCATGGATACCTTCCCCTTAAAAAAAGTTTCTTATCATTAATATATCAACATACATCAATGAATCAACTCACACAAGCCTTAAAAACACTCTCTCAAGATAAAGATTGAACCTTTAATGTCAATCTCACACAAACATGCAAATACAAGATGATGAACTCTTATGGTTGAAACCCTAGTTACCTCACTTGTGTGTTCCTCTCTCAATACCCTAATGATGCTCTAAGAACCTCTTTTATAGTCCCATAACATATTAGGAAGCCTCAGGATAAAACCCCAAAAGCCCACTACAAACCGAGAACAAAACAGACAACTTGCGTTTTTGGGTGCTGTGGCCCGCTCGACCCCAGAAGATCCACTTGACCAGGTGGAGCACCTCTTCTAAACATTCTGTTTTGCTCTTAGTTAATAGCTCGACCGACCCACTATGCTCGGCCCAATTGAGCAAGCCTCCTTTGGCATTCCCTTGCAATCATCAAAGCATACCAAGTCTTCCTCCTTGATCACTTCATCAAGTGATCCAAACTTCACTCCTCCTACTCTATTGCACTCACATCTCACTCTCAAGTGCGCAAGATAGTACGTGAGCTATGAGGTGCTCGAAGTCTTCTTCAATGGCTTGAGATTTGGGACTTGGCGTAACAAGATGTGTCAGATTTGGCGGGATAGGCAGTCCCCATAATTTGTGCAACTTCATATCACTAACAGTAGAGTCGTTACCTGTAGGTTGTGATTACCAAGCATCCCTAGCCAATACCCCGACTTCACGAAAAATCTTCCATCTTTGTTAGGCGACCAAGAAAGTCGATCTTTACATTCTCATTTGCCTAGGGAATAAAGATGATTGCTTCATAAGAGCATTGATCAAAGTGAGATGTGACTAAGTCTCCCCTCCATTGCATTTGCTCACGGTCAATTAGATCACCCGAAAATTACTCTCCTCAACATTTGTAGCACTAGGAGCACAAAGATATCCACCAATCATAATCCATTTTTACTCAAAGCCCCAATTGTCCATCCATTCTACTCTCTAGCCCAGATCTTCCAAGAGTAGAGACTTTGATCCCCAAAGGCTCCTCCACGAGAAACTTGGGTCAAAAGCTCTTGAGGCCTCAAGAACCCTGCATTGCTTATAGTATCTAGCATTAAAGACAACATCCAGCAAGGGATTTGACGCTTCTTGTAACCTCTATATTTGCTTTGCGAGGAGGGCTTGATTAAAAAGTTTTAAGTCTCTAAAGCCCATCCCCCTGTATTTTTTGGTAATCAAAGACAGTCCCAGTTGTGCCAATGAGTTTTCTGATTGTTCCCACATGAACCCCACCAAAACCTTGCCAATAAGGAGTAAATCTCATCCAGAAGTCGATCAGGAAGCTTAAAAATACTCATCATATATGTTGGAATGGCTTAGACTACAACTTGATTAACACCTCTTTGTTAGCTCTTGATAGGAGTCTCTCCTTCCACCCAAATATTTTTCCAAATGCGCTCCTCGATCCTCGAGAAATTAACCTTTTTTTATCTACCCACAATAGTCGAAAGGCCAAGATATTTGCAATGT
>NC_080052.1:9105093-9151359 GCF_026212465.1 Amaranthus tricolor | reverse complement strand
TATATATATATATATATATACATATATATAATATATATATATATATATATATATATATATATATATATATATATATATATATATATATATATATATATATATATACATATATATATATATATATATATATATATATATATATATATATATATATATATATATATATATATATATATATATACATATTATATATATATATATATACATATATATATACTATATATATATATATATATATATATACATATACATATATATATATATATATATATATATATATATATATATATATATATATATATATATATATATATATATATATATACATATATATATATATATACATATATATATATATATACATATATATATATATATATACATATATATATATATATATATATATATATATATATATACATATATATATATATATATATATATATATACATATATATATATATATATATATATATATATATATATATACTCGATTAATAAATATTGCTTAATATTAAGTATTAATATTAAAATTTTAAACTAAAATCGTGCATAGCACGGGTATAATCCTAGTAGATTATCAATTTCCAATCATACACCCAGTCCCCAGCATTTATTCAATTTTCCAAAAATTTTTCTAGAGCGAGCAAAAATGCATAGTATATACTCCCTTGTCTCTCCATTTTAATGACTTTGTCTCATTTTATGTGGGCACGTTTGTCAAGATATATATTGAAGTCTTAATATCTCTTATGGTGAATAAGTAAAAATTTTAAAAAGTTGATATTAATAATCTTTGCGTTGTGATAAATAAACAATATCTCACTTGACTGTATTTTATTTTATAAATTAAGAATAAAATACAAATTAAGAGTAAACTGTTAATAGTCTAAAAAAACCAAATGTGACAATGTCCTCCAAAAGAGAGAGCAATTATTTTAGACTATTTTTGTTTTACCTTTCTTTTTTGTTTTTTGTGACAAAAATTGGTGATTAGACTAAAATAAAAGGAACGTAAACTAATTTTTTTAAATATTTGAAACCCTTCATTAGATTAGGTGATCTTATATGGTGGAAAACCTTGTACATATCCTGCTCTACCCCTTCTATTATTTATACTTTTCATACGTTCTTATACAGGGAAAGAATTCAGCAAAGGTGATCCCAGATATGGTTCTCACTATTCTTTAGTTACTAGATAATCACCCGTCTCGAGACATTTAGAAATTATATGCATAAATAATATAATCATTACAAACAAATTAAATAAAAGTTAAGAAAGAAAATTATGTATAATAATTTTAAAAAAATTACAACAAAGAAAATTGAATAACAAATAACAATATTTACTCATTATTAGAACATAATTGTTGATTACTCGTGCTAAGCACGAGCTATTTAATAATCACTACAATTTTATCAAATTACAATTTTATCTCATTTGTCTTTATCTTATCTAGGAGACTTTTCTTTTGAACGCAACATTTGTTTCTGGGTGTTGATAAATAGGAATGATGTATGAAAGTCATAATCTTGCAAATGACGACATTTTATACACCTTCACGTTGCTGCTCACCTCATTTGATTGACTTTAAGCCTTTGAGTTACACATTTCATTTTTAATCGGAAATATTGATATTAATAATCAAACCTTTCATCCATCCGATGTGAATAATCCCACCTTTAGATTATTTTTTAATAATCCAACCTTTGTCGCTAGTTTGCTAGTAGCATCTTTTATTTTTTAATAATCCAACCTTTGCTAGGATATATTGACTGTATTTACCAATTGATGTATTGTTTTATTTTTATATATGTATCATAAACAAAAGATAATTAAGTTTAATTCTTTTAGTTACAAGGCTTTAATTTACTATGTTCAAACTTTATCTAAACTCTTGATTTTAAAAAAAAACAAAATACATGTTGTACAAACACTTTAGAACAACTATAACTTTACTGAATACTAAGCAAGAATCCGCATAATACACAATAGATGTTGCATCAATCCATATATTTCCTTCTCACTTCATATCAAACTAAAACTTACAAACTTCCAATATAAGTACTTAGTACTTTTATTTACTTGTTATTATATTAGCAACTTCTTTTTGACCTACATTATGTATCTTTAATAACACCATCAAGCAAAACCATTTAAAGCCTCATCTTCAACTTCACGTTGCCGACATGAGATGCATAGTAAAAAGCTTGGAAAATTAAAAGTGCCACCACTAAAGAGAGTCTTGCCATGTCGAACTCATTTTTTAGTCGAAGAAAAATGATATGGTATTTGATCTTAAGCTTGACCAATATCTCTACCATTAAAGTATCTTTAACTAGCATTTATTTATAGTTAAATTAAGTAAATTAGAGAACATAAAATACTATATAATATATTGCGAATAGTTACCAAAATTATAGATCAGTTAATGTATAGATATAACTGTCAAAGTTTAGTATTTCTACTGCATAATATCTTTGACTTTATTTTATAATATTATATGTTTATATATATCGATGCTAAAAAAATCGTGCATTGTACGGGTTTTGACACTAGTATAACACTAATGACTATGATTCTATGAGCCTTTTTATTCCCTCAAGATTTACTATCCTACATCAAATAACACGGTGGAAAGAAATTGAATTAGGGGTGCTAGTTTGGTAGGAAAATATTTTTTTAGGAAAATTAATTTCTAAAGTGAGAAATTATTTTTCATCTTATTACAAACATTTTCCTTTAAATTGAAAAAAAAAATTTCTTGAAATGAAAGCTGAAATAAGGTCTAACAACGAAAAACAAGATGAAAACAACAAAGAATTAATGGGAAAAATGAACATAATGATATATATGGTATCTTGGATACCTCCCCCTCAACAATAGTTTATTTATAATTTTATTCAACAGTACAATGTATAAATAACCCTCCCTATTTTGAGAACAATCTCTCTCAAGATCACAAATACTAACTCAAAGAAAGAAAACTCTTCTTGTTGACTCACCCTAGCTTCATAACTTAGGAATTAGCCCTCACTTTATGTTGTCTGTTGTTGTGATTGATTCTATGAATGTGTATACCCTTTACATAGAGACTATGCCACATTCTATAATCATACAATAACTCTACATCATTGCATGACAATAAACTCAGAAATTAAGCCCCCTTCAATACCCAAAAACGTACCAAAACTGACTGTTAGAGGATCCTAGGTTGGCTGCTCATTTGAGCCAGCCTATTGCTCACTCAAGCAACCCATTTTCATACTCACTGTGTTCTCGGCCGAGCAGGTTTCTTGCTCAAACGAGTACATAATTCTACTGCCTTCTGTTTGCTTCTCGTGATGCCTTTTTTGAGCAAACTACTTCCCATGCCTTACCTCGCTCAAGGCATGGTTCAACTTCCTTAGTGAAGCCTCAAGCACTCCACATTTATCATTTCAAACATCAATTCACCATAATTCGACACATCCTCACAGTCTTTCTCCGAAGTACATGATAAGGCATGTTTCATTATCATGTTTAAAGTTAACGTCATTTTTAAGTGTTTTGGAACTTGTACTAATACTTCTAGTGTTGAACATTTATAGTGTATAGGTCTTAAGTAAATATATACTATAGACTATAACTAGAAGTGGGACAAATTTGCAATAGTATTAGCATCCAAAGGCATGTCAAAAGGAAAATCACAAATTCAAGTAAGAGCGAAAGTGAAGAGTCGACGTTTACTCATCATCACTTATAGGCGACGATTCGTCGCTTATGTTCTGAAGTCTCATTTTGAGATAGAACATTAAGCCGACTCCTCTTTATAGGAAGCGCCGAGTCGGCGCTTTGTGCAACAAGTCGTGTCAAGGAAGTGGTTTGTGAGGTTTTACCCGGTTTTATGGTTGGTTTTAATCATTCTTGATAATTATAATCTTCCTTTAATGATTATACACACCATTTATTGTTGGTTTTAACATATGTTAATGAGCTCCATATAGAGTCGCATGCAAAGGAAACAAGCACCTTTAAGTATTTATCTGAAATTCTCCTTAGAACATAAATTTGTTCCCGCTTCTCTTTGTTGCATGAAGTGTTGGAAGAGAGTTATAAACTCTTCTTGCATCTTTTAAATTATTAATTCATCTTCAACACATTGTTATTTTTTGCATTCTCTAGTGCTAAGAGAAAGTTGTTAGTTTGTATCTCTTTGTAAGTTCCATAATCAATCTCAAGTACGTTGTGAGAGAAAGATCACAAAAGAAAAGTGACATCATGTCTACTATTCATATCAAGATCCCCAGTGACGTTTAACTTTGCAACCTAATCTTCAAGGAGTTCTACTTGGTGATCATAGAAGTTCCATAGCCAAACACAATGGGAATACAGATTTAATTTGTTGTAATTGTAATTTGTTTTTGTAATCTTCATTATATTTCTAATATCTAGTTCCACTTTTAGAGCATCATACATCATAAATTTGATAGACTATATAATACTCTTATATCATGGGGTCTTAACTAATAGTATAAGTCTTTAATTGAGTTGGTTTCCTAACGTGATGTCATAAGGCAACATGACGAAAGGTTATGAGTTCAAAACTCATACCCTTCTCATTTCAAGTGGAAATATTTAGCGACAAATATGAAAATGAATTTGTTGCATTCATATTTATATACTCGAATTATATCAGCTTAAACTTTTAATTGAATTGGTTCCTTGATAAAAATTACAATCAACATTGTTAAAAAAAGCTATTTTATATTAACTTACAATCAACATTTGTGGTATATCTTAAGAAGTCAATTAATTTAATTGTTTGAATTTTATGGGACGTCAAAACCTAAATCGAATTCAAATCACTATAGACTTGTAATATTACATTCATTTATCCACTGAAGTTAGTATATAATCAAGTGATATTCATTATGATGTAACTATGTGTACTATAAATGAAGATATATGGAGGACCATCCCCATTCCCCATCAAATGTTAGTATTTGGCTATTTGCTCTAAAAACATGCTCATTTTATCAATAAGCCTATGGGTAGTTGGGCTAAAGTCAAAAGCAACTAAGTTGAGCCAATGGTTATTAAAAAAGTCGATCATTATATTACAGAAAAATTAATAAAAAGGTTGATCCAAACGTATTATTGGTAGTTCACCTTGTTCCTTATCCATAAAGTTAGATATCAATAACAACTCATGAGAATGAAGCGGACTTCAAGACCAATCATTTACCTCTTCTTAAAAGGTCAGAATTGTTGGAAAAATAACTTACATATGATCCCACGTCGAAAAATTACAAAGAGGTTGACTAACATATAATATTGATGGGCTACTCCTGCTATCACTAATTGGTTTTAGGATGAAACCTCATCGAATTTATGTGCAACCAACTTTTCTTTTATATGAATCTTATTATGTACAAGTCGGCTAACAAATTTATGAAGAACAACAATGGAATTAGTCATTATTATCGGCAATATATACCTATCAAGACCTAGCCAAATAAGTTTATTGTAGCAAAGCCATCACCTCACAAGGCTCACATCCAAATTCCTAAGGTTGTTGTTCTCATCACTTTCCAAGCTAAAACAAGTCAAAGGGTCCAAAACCCAAGCGTGTATATAAAAGACTACATACATAGTCTCCATACTAATAATAATAACTTGTCACTTTGAGTTGAGCTGCTCACAGCATGTCAAAGTTGTCCAATTTCAACACCCAATAAATAAATGTATGTTATTAGTAGTTAGGTTGGATTGGTTCAAATGGAGATCACCCATATTTATTGCTAACCTAATTTGTAAACTTCTTACTTTCCCTTCAAATTCCCTTATAATCTACTATCTCCCCAACTATATTCTTTTATTACCCAAACACCTTTATAAAAACCAACACACTTTTTCTCAACAAACACTAAACATTACAAACTGTTTTCTGTTTCTCTTTCTGATTTCTGATTTTTGATCACAAAACAAGAGAGATTGATTTTTTAGGTGGGCAAATGTGTAATCTAACAAACAGAGGAAAACAGGGGAAAACACAGAATATGGAAAAGTGTAGGCATTTTTGTAGTGATACTAAAAAGGATAAATTGGAAAATAAGGAGTATAAGCTTGTGAGTTATAAGGAATTGCCTGGTTATATGAAGGATAATGAGTTTATTCATAAGTATTATAGAGTAGAATGGCCTTTTAAGCAAGCTTTTTTTAGCTTGTTTCAATGGCATAATGAGACTATTAATGTTTGGAGGTATCTTCTTCTTACATTTCAATTATATTTCCAACTCTTTCAATGCTATGTTTGGGAATCGTACTTTCATTTAAAAATTAAGAATTTGTCCAAATTTAATGTTTGGTGATCTAAACATTTAAATTTGAATTCGACCCAATTTCAGAGCTGTTTTGTAAAGTTGACAATTTGAAAATAATTTTTCAAATTTTTTCATTTTTAAATTTTTTATTTATGATTTCATTGTTTGGATTTCTCTTGGTTAATTTTGGTTTGAATTTGCTGATGTTTTTGAATGCAGTCATTTACTTGGGTTTCTTCTGTTTGTGGGGTTGACTATTGCTAATGCTGCCCATGTTTCACAAACTGCTGATCTCTTTGGGATTTTCAGGTACTTGTCATGGCATTGATTTTATTACTTAATATTGCATTAAATTTTAATTATTACCAAATTAGGCGTTAATTTATATAATAATTAATATTTCATATATTCATTTTCAATTCCATAATCATAACAATTATAAATATCATTTTTCTTTTTGTTTATGTTGTTATCTAAGCTTAGGTTTTGTGAATTATGAATGATAATTGTCTATATTCGATCATATGTATCTTTAAATTGAATTTAATTATGAAAAATCACATTCGATAATTGAATTCTTATATAAAAAAAGCTTAACTGACATTAGTTGTCACACTAATCACGTTGAAATTAGTTGTCACATTATTAGTTCAGATTACAAGAAATCTAGTTTGCATCATGCTACAATGATATTTGCATGTATCAACTAAGCATTGATCATTTGATTTCACCATCACATCACGATTTTATTATCTCAATGTTATTAAATGGCTTCTGCTTAAAATAGACTTTTGCGAAAATCAGTTATACGCAATCTTACCATTGTAAGTGATAAAACTAACAAAAATAAGTCAAAAAATGTCATTTTGGGTTTCATCCATCACTGCTCATAAACCAACATAATTCATTGTAAATGTCTAAAAGTAATGTATTAGCTTGTGTTAAAAAAATTTACAGTAGCTTTGCTTACTTGAGGCTACAAACTGACTTGTTGGGTATGGTTGTTTACCCATATTTAACAACTGTACTTCACAGTTTCTTGTAGTACTTTGGTCTATGAGTAGGTATACCCATCTTCCCATTGCCTTCTTTGATTGTTTTCTTCCTAGAGTTACCAACTCTTTTATGGTTACAAATTTTATCAAAGGTCTAACTTGTGTACTAAAACATACTAACACACAAGATACCCCATTACGTCACGTTTTTTGATAGAGTCAAAGATTTATTGTTTTTTTTGGGTTTGAGGTCATTAATTATCATAGTGAAATTCAATATTAAAGCATGTGTTTTTTTTATGTAATGTTGCGGATGATATTCGATATCAAGTTTTATTAAAATCTAATCTCTTTGTTATGACAAAGGATAAGGTTGTGTATATGTGACCCTAAAACCTCTCGATAGAAGCCACTTACACTAAGTTTGGATAACATTTCTGAAAGGAAAAAAAAAAGAGAAGAGGACGGAAAGAAGGGGAGATTGGTGTGTTTTGCTTCCAAAATCTTTCGTATGTCAAAAGGATTTATTTTATTAAAATTGTAAAGGAGTTGTAATCCATTGATTTCCCTCCGTTTCCCTTCTCTCCATTTTTTATCTATTATACGAAAAAGTAAGCAAATGTATTCGTTGTAAAGAAAGCATGTTGTTTTATATTGTCCTGTCTACACTCAACTCAAAATAATAGCAATGTATTCTTAGTTTTGCTATCCTTGAACTCCTATAATAATTTTAAAGGCTTAAAACTGAGTTTCTTGTTAATTTCTGAAATTTTCAGGACTTCTTCCACTGGTTCATATAAAAACACATCCCATGGCTCTATTAATCTCCTTATGGTAAGCAAATTTCTGAAGTTTATCTAGTTTTTTTTCTATGCATATAGTAGGGATGGGCATACGGGTAAAATTATACGGGTTTCAAACTTCATACACCCCATCGGGGCGGGTTTTGGTGTATATCTGGTGCGTAATGGGTGGATATGGGTATGAAAAGTCCTACCCGCCATGGTAGTGGGTAAGTGACGAGTATGAGGTCTTACCTGCCACATATCCACCCGCCTGCCTGCAGCACTAGTATATAATCACATGATCCATCATTGAACTCAACATTCTAATACATCGAAAACTTTCAGGGAATGCCAAAAATGATGGATTTGAACAGCTTACCTAATCAAGGAGACATAGAACCAGCAGCAAGATGGCCTTTCTTTGTGTACCTATGTGGCTCAATGTACTGCCTTTTATCAAGCAGCATTTGCCATCTCTTCGGTTGCCACTCACACGACACGAACCTATTGCTACTTCAAATGGACTACACCGGGATCACTGTTATGATCATAACCTCATTCTTCCCAGCAATCTACTACATCTTCCTATGCCAACCCATCTGGCAAATAGTCTACCTTTCAGGGATCTCTATCTTCGGAGCATTCACTATTGCGACTATGCTTTCTCCCACCCTCTCCTCAGGAAAATGTCGATCATTTCGTGCAATCCTATTCGTGTCAATGGGACTATTTGGGATCATCCCCGCTACCCATGCTTGTATCCTGAATTGGGATAACCCAAGAAGGAACTTGACTCTAGCTTATGAGTCTGTCATGGCTTTTTCGTACCTTATTGGAACCGGCTTCTATGTGACTCGGGTCCCAGAAAGGTGGTGGCCCGGTTGGTTCGATCTTGCAGGTCATAGCCATCAAATTTTCCATGTGTTTGTGTTGTTGGGAGCATTGGCTCACTATGGGGCTGCCCTACTTTTCATGGAATACAGAGATATGGTTGGTTGTGGACAATGACCTATAAAATGGATTTAGGTTCACCTTAATTATATCATTTATAGCATTATTTTATTGTGTTTGTAGTTGGTAAAGCCTACACATACATTAGATAATCATAGGTATTGTTTGTAGAAATAGGGAAAGTTTATATTCATTTGTTAACTGTTCTGAAACTCTGAACAGTTCATCAAAACATTCATAAATTATTGGTGTGTTAAGCAAAGCTATTAATATATATTCTTTGTAAAAGTTTGTTAATACAAATTGCGTTGTGTGTGTATGAATTTGCTAACTGTACTTCCACTTGCAAATATTATATGCTCATATATATGCAAATTTTACATCAATAAAAACTGCAAATGAAAAAAAAAAATGTTTTTAAAGGTGTTCAAAACAAATCTAACAAATCGATATTTACCTGACTTTATAACTGAATTTGATTTCACCCGATTTCAAAAATAGATTTACTATTATGTAAAACCAATATGGATAAAAGACTTGATTTTGAATCGATTTTTGGTGTTCATGTTTGGAACATAAAGCTAGCTCTCGATGATGACTTATGCATTGGTTTTTAGAGTGTCTACGTCGGTATGTTGTGTTTGGGATGTTTGACTTGCAGACTCAAGTCAAGGCGGAGAATGTTATAATTAAGGTGACTTACGTCTTTAATTAAATCCCCCTAATAAGCTAAGCAAAGAAGAGTATTAAGAAGGAGTAAAATTGGTATTGGCAAAAATTGGCTTAAAAGCAACATGAGGTTTTGAGACAGAAGAAAAGAATGACTCGGCTTTTCCCTAGCCAAGGCTAAGGAAAACTGACTCGACTTAAGGTTCTGGAAAGTGTTGCTTATTTTTCCTATTGTTGATTCTGTTTTGGGTTGTTATGCTCATAAGTAATTAAGGCCTATATAGATAAGGCTGATTACATAAATTACGATGACATAATTTCATACCCATACTCTCTCTCTAGATTGCTTAGGAATATTCTCTTTCTAAATTCTTTATTTTCCCAATTATGATCATTCCTCCATTGTAGCACCTTTAAGCTGTTTTGGAGTTTATTGATTGAGAATAAAGACATTTAGTGTAACACCCCGGCCCCTCGGACCGCTGGTGACTACTTATGGAGACTGTAGACTAGCCCCAAACACCAACACAAGTCTTTCCATCGCACTTTGTGTAACACCCCGGCCCCTCGGACCGCCGGCGACTACTCATGGAGACTATCAACTGGCCTCATAGACCAACACAAGTCTTTCCAGCGCACTTTGGCCTCACTCGTGCGCGCCCGGGAAAACTTCCCAGGAGATCACCCATCCTAAGATTGCTCTCCACCAAACACGTTTAACTGTGGAGTTCTTAGCAAAAGGGGCTCCAATGAAAAAAAGATGCACCTTGTTGCTATGAGTAGTCTATCAATCCTTTTTCATGCTAAATCCGGGGTATCACACTCACTCCCACTTAGGAATACAACGTCCTCGTTGGACCGTAGTTTCAGGATCTTTTCCCCCGCTAAGTGCACTGAACACACAATCAGCCACGGTCGCAGGGTTGCTCTGATACCATTTGTAACACCCCGGCCTCTCGAACCGCCGGTGACTACTCATGGAGACTGTAGACTAGTCCCACAAACCAACACAAGTCTTTCCAGCGTACTTTGACCTCAATCGTGCGCACCGGGAATTCTTTCTAGGAGGTCACCCATCCTAAAATTACTCGCCACGTAGCACGCTTAACTGTGGAGTTCTTAGCAAATGGGCTCCCATGAAAAGAAGATGCACCTTGTTGATATGAGTAGTCTATCAATCCTTTTTAAAGCTTAATTCAGGGTATCACACTCATACCACTTTGTAACACCCCCATAATTAGGTCAAATTTTAAAAATAATTTTTTTTAAGGAAAACATAAACCAAACGCTATCATGGGAGTAGGGATGGCAATGGGTACTGGACCCGACCCGGATCCGTGGATCCGTATCCGTTTTCACGGATCTGGGTCCTAAAAATATAGACCCGTCGGATCCGGGTCGCATACGGATCCTGTTTAATTTCACGGGTCCGGGTCCGGGTCTGGGAAAAATACCCAGATCCGGACCCGCGGATCTAAAGGATCCGTTTTTTTAATTTTTTTTTTATATCAATATCATTAATTCATTATTCAATACTCCCTATCTCTGATTTCAGTTTCAAAAATTTCAACTCTTTTGAACCGCAGCAGTAACTAGTAAGAACCCTACCTACGTTCTCTTCTTCTCCAGTGCCGCACAGCCGCAGGCCCGCAGCAGCCATCCTCTCCAGACTCCAAGTCTCCCTCGCTCCCTCTGCTCTGCAATCTGCATCGACCCTCGAATCCAGACACTCAGCTCAGCCTCCATACAGACAGCGACCCAGCAGCAGCAGCCTGCTGCTCTACGCCCAGCAGGTTTCGAAATTCAAAACCTAGTTTTTTTTTTTTTTTTTTTTTTTTCCTACATTACTTTTGATTTATGTTGAGTAGTAGATATATGTCTAATGTTGAGTTTAGTGGTTGATTTATTTAAGTTTGGTGCTTGATTTATGTTGATTTATGTGGAGTTCAATGGTAAATTTTGATTTATGTTGATGTATTTGAGTTTAGTTGTGTTTAGTGGTTGATTAATGTTGATGTATTTGAGTTTAATTGTGTT
Source organism: Amaranthus tricolor (assembly GCF_026212465.1). Taxonomy (NCBI): domain Eukaryota; kingdom Viridiplantae; phylum Streptophyta; class Magnoliopsida; order Caryophyllales; family Amaranthaceae; genus Amaranthus; species Amaranthus tricolor. The sequence continues at coordinate 9,139,616 of NC_080052.1, read as the reverse complement.
TAGTGGTTGATTAATGTTGATGTATTTGAGTTTGGTGCTTGATTTATGTTGATTTATGTTGAGTTCAATGGTAAATTTTGATTTTTGTTGATGTATTTGAGTTTAGTGATTGATGATGACTAGTAAATTAATCACAGTGTATTGTTGAGTTGAGCAAATGGATAATCAAAATGATGGAATTGATGGTGCTTCTAGTCAACCTATTGAGCATCATATTCATGAATCATATGGGGAATTTGAGGGTAATGTTGATGTTCAGAATAAATCTACTGAACAAAGTAGTGCTAAAAGTAAGAAATTAACTTCAGAAGCATGGACTTATTTTGATCTTGTATATGTGAATGGTGTACAAATGGCAAAATGTAAGACTTGTAAGAAAATAATTTCCTACAAAGGGAGTAGTGGAACTTCACATCTTCTTAAACATGCTAAAAAAACATGTTCAAGTAGACATTTAAACCTTGCATCTAATCAATCACAATTAAAAGTGAAAAGAGAAATCGATGGATCTACTTACTTAGCAGTTAATGAAAGGCCAAAGAAAGTGGTTTTTGATCAAGAAGTATCAAGGAAAGAATTGATGAAAATGGTGGTAATGCATGAGTATCCTTTATCAATGGTTGACCACATAGGTTTTAGAAACTTTGTGAGGAGTTTAAATGACAACTTTAAGATGATTTCGAGAAACACATTGAAAAATGATGTGATAAAAACGTACAACACCGAGAGGAGCTCTCTTAAAGTCTTGCTTGAGCGTAATGAGGGTAGAATTGCAATAACAACTGACATGTGGACCGCCTCTACTCAAAAAAAAGGTTATATGGCTGTGACGTCACATTTCATTGATGAAGAATGGGTTTTACATAATAGAACCCTAAGGTAATTTATTTTCCTTTCATTTAAATTTCATTACCAAGTTATGTGAATTTTATTTAATTTTGAATCCATGTTGGTGTGTGAATTTTGTTTAGGTTTTGTTATGTTCCATACCCACATAACAAAGGGGTTCTTGCCAAGATATTATTGGATTGTTTTTCCCAATTCACCTTGGAAAATAAAATCTCTTCTATTGTTGTTGATAATGCTACCACAAATGATGCAATGATGAATGTCTTGATGGATAAATTAGAAAGTAGTTCTTTAATGTTGAGTGGAGATTTTTTGCATATGAGGTGTAGTGCTCACATTCTTAACTTGATTGTGAGAGATGGTTTAGATGTCATTGATTCTGCTATTTGCAAAGTTCGAGATTGTGTTGCATTTTGGATGTCTACTCCTAAAAGAATTGAAAAGTTTGAGGAAGCTTGTCGCCTTTTGAATGTGACTAAACCTAAAAGGGTGAGTCTTGATTGTAAAACTAGGTGGAACTCCACATATGATTTGCTTGACACTTGTTTGCCTTTTAAAGAAGTTTTTAATAAGTTGAAACGTCTACATAGAAGGTTGAATTTTGATGTGCCTAGTGATCATGATTGGCAAATGGCTACTCTTGTTTGTCAAAAGTTGGAAATATTCTACAAGGCAACTAAGGTTTTTTCTGGTAGAAATTATCCAACTTCAAATTTGTATTTTCGTAATGTTTGTGAGATTAAACTTGCATTAACTAAGTGGAGGGAAAATGACAATTGTGAGATTATTAAAAAAATGGCTGAGAAAATGGTAGAAAAGTTTGACAAATATTGGGATCATACTAATGAGCTTTTGGCCATTGCGGGCATTTTAGATCCGAGAAATAAGATGGATTGTGTGGTGCATTATTTTAAGAAACTCTATGGAGATGATGCCAATGCTAAAGTGGAAAGAGTAAGAAATACTCTTTATAATCTTTTCGATGAGTATAAAAGTCAATGTAATGTGAATGAAAGTTCTCCAGTGGAGACACAACTTGAGGATCTTGGTGATGAGGATGATTTCGCTAGGACTAAGAGACAAAAAATTGATTATGTGCCCATTAAAAGTGAAATTGATCAATACTTAGAGAGTCGTACTTTGCCGGAGAAAAATGATTTTAATATACTTGCATGGTGGAAGATAGACAAAACCTACCCAACTTTAAGAAAAATTGCCAAAGACATTCTTGCAATTCCTGTTTCATCGGTTGCTTCGGAAAGTGCATTTAGCACGGGTGGAAGGGTAGTAAGCGCTCACCGGTCTAGGCTTCATTCTCAAACAGTGGAGGCTTTGATGTGCTTGCAAAATTGGAAGGTCGATGATGTCAAAGGTAATTTTATACTAATTTGCACATTTAGTCCATATTTTACTAACTAATGTAATTACATTTTTCGTTATTGAAGTTAATTTTGAAGGAACTTATGCTTGTTCAACTATCAACGAAGATGGTGAGGATGTGGAAATATTGGACAATCTTGATATGGTATTTATTTTGCGTTATAAATTTATAATCTTATATTGTAATTTTTAAATTTTTATAAATTGCATCTATTAATTAATTGTTTTTTTGGTTTGTAGGATATTGACGATGTTAGTGTTGAAGAATTTTGACAAATTGGGAACATTGGATGATTAAGATTTAAGAACATGAATGATTGACGAAGTTATTTTAAATGTGTTTGTTGGATATTTTGAAGACAATTTTAAGTTGTATAATGTTTTTTATGGTGATTCATTGTGAAATTATATATATTATTAACATTAGTCTATTAAATATCGCTTTAATTGCAATCTAAACATATTTAAAAAAAAAAATTAAAACTGGACCCGTTTTGGACCCGGATCCGGTACTGGATCCGCAGTACCCACGGATCCGGATCTGGGTCTTGTAAAATTGGACCCGCGGATCCGGGTCCGGATCTGGATCCTGCTCTTGAAAACGGATCCGGATCCGGGTCCACCTGGACCCGACCCGGATCCGACCCGTTGCCATCCCTACATGGGAGTATTACTGCCACATCTATTTCTAAGAAAATAAATGTAACGCTTAACGACTAAGAAATAACTTAATAACTTTAAATCCAACAGAGTGTCTTACAATAAGAAAAGACTGAAACGCAATTTAATCAACTTAAAGTAAGATTTAAACTGAGATATGACTCTAATAAAAGCTACATTTCTAGGTGATCCTAACTCTATAATTCCCATGTGATCAATAACCTACAACATAAGAATGCAAGAAAAACAAGGAAAGAACTCCCAAAATCAGGAAATTGAGTAATTCTAACTCCATCCCGTAAAAGAATTAAGTTTGAAAAGAAGTTAAGAAATACTCCTAAAATATAATCAAATTGAAAATAATTTTAGAAAATAATATATATTTGGTTAAACATCAATTTGTATAAATAATATAAATTCAAATAAACCAATTAATTAATTTGATGGTTAATAATGAAGACACATGTATCCAATTATTAGTTTGAGGGAACAAGAACGCCAGTAAGTCAGGCTTTACCCCTATACCTACTTTATCAAGAGGTCGTCACCCCAAATAATTCATCAAGGCCAGCAGAGTAGTCTCAGGTAACCCTAGTGTACACACCACTTCTACTTGGATCACAACAAATAGAAGGAAGAACACACATCGTATCAAGTAGCAGAACCTGTCGACAGCTTACTAACCAAACAGGGCAACCTGTTCATCACCCTTATACTTTGATCACAACAAATATAAGAACTTCGTTTCTCTCATGTTACACTTTACGTGATTTAATATATTTTAATAATTAGTCGCGAGCACACAAACATATAGTCAAACATACATGATACATTTTATTTTATAATCATAAATTTTCCCAATAAATATATCTCAATAATATTCAATTGCAATATTAATATCATAATATTTTTCTCCCAAATTCAATCGCATTTAAAATCATTATTAAAATAATAATATAACTTTCATCAAAATAATAATATTGTGTATATTTCTCTTTCAAATTAAACCGTATCTAATTTCTTTATCAAAATAATAATATAAATTTTATCAAAATAATAATTATAAATTCAAAGTTTGGCAAAAAAAAATAGTAAATATAATTTGAGAATATATAAAACACAATATTATACAAAATAATATCATATAAAATCATGCATCCCATTTAAACATATTAATTATCACTTAGCACTTAATACTAACGGGATAATCCTAATTACTTGGACATTGAGAATTAGCTTGTGAAACGAGCTTAGAATATAAATGTACGCTCCTATCAAACTTTCTTTACGAACTTTACGAGCTTAGAATATAATTGTTGTTTGTAATTTGTAGATAGAAAATGTCTAAAGATTAAAAAAATACTATCAAGATGAAAAAGAAATTGATAATAATAGATGTAAAGAAAGACAAATGGTTGATGAGAGGAAAAGAATAAAAAGAAGTAAGAAAATTAATACGATGAAATAATTTTAATGAGTAAATTGGTAAATTTATAATATAGGAATAATGTTGGTTACAATTAGAGGAAAAGTGGGAAGGATAATAGAGACAAATGAGGAGTTATTTTAGGAAGTGGGGGAAAGAAGTTTAATTTTGAAATTATTTTTCTTAGTAACGTGTAAATGAGTTTTTCTAAACTTAATTAATTTTTTTTATATTAAAACTACTCCTAAATTTTTGGTTTGTATTCTTTTTTTTAGTCTTATTTTATTTATTTATTTTATTAAAACCTAATTTGTTTCTCTTTTTTTTTTTGAACGTATAATTTTCTTAACCAATTTATTATTTTGTTTAAAGTTTCTAAATTTTACATTATTAATTATTTATTTTCCTATTTTTATTTATTTTTTTAGTATTATTTTTTAAAAAATATCTCGAATATTACATTTACTCCCCCTTAAAACATAAGTTCTTCCTCGAACTTAAAGTTAAAATTCATAAACACTGAAATACTTTAATTAGACGGTTTTATAGTCATATACTCATATTCTACCCTCCTTTAAGAAGTTTCGTCCTCGAAACTTAACTAATAACTTACGAATCAAAAATAAAAACAAGGAAAAAGATAACTCACTAACAGAGTTTATGAAAGGGTTTGGGTTGGGTGGGTTGCTTCTCACATCAGCATGCGAATAAATAAAATATACTTTAAGATGTTTCAAGATAAAATAAATATAAGCAATCAAATAATAACATATAAATTAAGCACTTCAAATACGTATCCCGTCGTATCCCACACTCAAAACTTAAATTACTTAATTTATTTACCCTAGGTTCATTTTAATTTTACCTATTTTATCCTGTTTAATTTAACCAATTTCAATTAAATATTATCCAAATGATCTTAAACCTAAGCTACTGATACCTCGGATTTAGCATGAAAAAGGATTGATAAACTATTATATCAACAAGGTGTATCTTCTTTTCATGGGAGCCCATTTGCTAAGAACTTCACAGTTAAGCGTGCTTGGTGGGAAGCAATCTTAGGATGGGTGAGTACCTAGGAAGTTTTCTCGGGCGCGCACGAGTGAGGCCAAAGTGCGTTGCAAAAGACTTGTGTTGGTTTGTGAAGCTAGTTTACAGTCTCCATGAGTAGTCACCGGCGGTCCGAGGGGCTGGGGTGTTACAAATGGTATCAGAGCAACCCTGTGACCGTGGCTGATTGTGTGTTCAGTGCACCTAGTTGGAAAAAAGATCCTGAAACTACGGTCCAACGAGGACGTTGTATTCCTAAGTGGGGTTGAGTGTGATACTCCAGATTTAACATGAAAAAAGATTGATAGGCTACTCATATCAACAAGGTGCATCTTTTTTTCATGGGAGCCCCTTTTGGTGTTGGTCTGTGAGGCCAATTTACAGTCTTCATGAGCCCCTTTTCATAAATGATTGGTGTGTTAAGCAAAATTATTCATATACTTCTATGTAAAATCTTATACAAAATGCATTATATATGTATAAATTTGCTAATTGCACATTTGTACTTCCACTTTGAAAGGTTATATGCTCATATGCTCATATATAGCAACTTTACATAAATAAAAATAATATGTTGTGTCCACATGGCCCCATTAAATCGATTTTGGGTTGGGCTATAAAATCAGGTTATGACATACACGTTATGACATTGTCTTTCTTTTCTTTGCGGTTAGTAACAGTGAATAAAGTCGTAATTTTTTTCTCTTGTTCGTTATTAGTAATAATAACAACGAACGAACCCTAACCTTAGGCTCGAATACATAAACGCTTATTTTGGGAATTAAAATTACCCGAAGCTTATTTTGAAAATCTTTTTAAAAAAGTTTATTTTATTCCAGATGTCAATAGAATAACCGGCTAAGAGTGTTCGTCCGGGCCATAAAATAGATTTTGGGTCGAGTCAATATCATATGTTGTGACCACATTATTTTTACATCGTTTTAAATTCATTTTAAAGTCATATTAAAGTTAGTTATAATTACAAAAAGTCGAGTTAATGTCAGGCTAGGTCTATTTTATTTCAAGCATATCTAAGCACATAACATATATGCAACAAAAAGCCAAAAAATAAATCAATTAAATCCATTCAGTTTATTTATAGAGATTATATACGTGTAATTGGGTCAAATAAGTCGTTGAATTTATGTGAGCATAAATTAAAAAATAAAAAAATAATAAAAAAAACAAAAAAAACAAACTTATTGATATCAGAGCAATACTAAATAAGGAAATGATTTTCGATAGATCCTAAGCAGCAAACATCATATTACAATTTTACATAATAATAATTACAATTGATCAAATGAGTCTATTACCCTTTTCACTACAATAATTCATTATAATCCGAAAACCAAAAAAACTATGGATCCTTCTAATGTTCTTTAATTTAAGCACTAAAACATCCCTTATGGAGGGAAGCAATGACTAGTGAATTTGAGGCACTCACCAAAAGTAATACATCGACCCTTGTTCCCTCTGACTCTGCATCGAATGTTGTTGGATTAAATGAGTCTTTCGAGTCAAATATAAACCCAATGGTTCTATAGATCGGCTCAAAGCTCAACTTGTAGCTAAAGGTTTTTCTTCAAAGACCTGGCATTGACTATGTTGAAACCTTCAGTCTTGTTGTGAAGCCGGCTACCTTACATCTTATTTTATCGCTTGCAATATCTCAAGGTTGGTCTCTTCGTCAACTTGATATCAACATGCTTTTCTCTAAGGCACTCTTAATGAGGAAGTCTTTATGAGACAACCTCCTAGTTTCATAGATCCTTGTCTTCCTAATCATGTGTGCAAACTTACTAAAGCTATATATGGCCTTAAGCATGCTAGTTGTGCTTGGTATAATGAACTTTGCAAATTTTTATTGTCCAAAGGGTTCAAACCTATACTATCTGATCACTCACTATTTATTCTTCCTCACCATTCTCATCCCATATATATTATTGTCTATGTTGATGACATTATTATTAAAAGACCAAACCAAGACCTTCTAAACACTTTCATTCATACACTTGCTGAGAGATTTTCTTTGAAAGACTTGGGCAATCTTTCTTACTTTCTTGGGCAATCCCAGTTTATGAAATCTTCCATAGATGTTCATTGGAATGCTCTTAAACGCTTGCTATGTTATTTACTTGGCACCTTACGTCATGGACTTATTTTACGTCGTAAGTGTCCCTTACATTTATATGCTTTTTCTGATGTTGATTGGGCGGGGATAAGGATAACTACCACAGTACTCTACATTGTCTATCTTGGTTCCAATCATATAGCATGGAGCTCCAAACGTCAAACAACTCCTGCTAGGTCCTCCACTGAAGCTGAATTTCATGTTGTAGCCGCAACTAGTACTTAGCTTGAATGGGTCTCTTCTCTACTTTTTGAATTGGGTTACTCTTCCGCTTCTACGCCAACTATTTTTTGTGATAATCTAAGTGCAACACACTACTCAGCAAATCCGGTATTCCACTCTCTTATGAAACACCTTACACTTGATTTTCATTATGTTTGAGAAAAAGTTCAATCTAGTTCCCTTCGTCTTACTCATATTTCTGAAGACGATCAACTTGTTGATGCTCTTACAAAACCGTTTTTGAGCCCACGTTTCACAAATTTACTATCCAAGATTGGCCATGTCATTGGACCGTCCTTCTTCGGGGGCATATTAAATAAATACACATTTCCTAGTTTATATTTATTTTGTAATATTATCATTAAGTATAGCTAGGATTTTATTCTTGTCAATATTTCTCAATCACAGTTTTAGAAAACTAGTTTATATTATTCTGATTTTATCCCTTCAATCATGGGATCTACTTGTATTATATATTAAGATGTTAGTATCAATACAAACTACTACATTTTCCTAAACTTCATATCCTTGGCTGGACTGATGAATGAGAATAGATGAATGAGCATAGAAGGTGTACTGATCAAAAGAACTAAAACAACTATAAACAGATAGTTAACAAGATTAAAATGTATAAAAGGAAAACACAAATCTAAAGAAAATTATTTTTTTAACTGGACTGTTAAATTAAGCTGAACTTATCGTAAATGCCAGCATATTAACGGGGAGACACGAGATGCACATACTTCATAAGTCAAAGAGATACATACTATCCTAAAACCATATGGCAATGGGAAGATCTCCAATAGCTTATAAATGTGCACAACACCAACTTTAAATTGTCGATGTGGAATAAATCATTCTAACATGGACTGTACAATTCTGATAATTATTGTTACATCATTTTGCAGAAAGAATTAAGGGAAAAGATCAAAAGTGCAGGGAGCAACATAATTTCCATACTGTCATTTGTATTGCACCTTTATATAACATTTGGGAAATAAACCATTATTAAGTGGGTGTATAATTATATGACTCTTAAAAGACTAATCACTAATAAGTAATAACCCACTTTTAATTATTATGTTTTTTGGAAGCACAAAGCACATTATGTTTTGGGAACCTAACAATAAAACCTTATACATGTATATGTAAACGGAAAACTGCTGCGGCTTTGTTAGTGATCATTGATTAATTTTTTGAAACTCTGAGTTTTGCCACAACAGACTGGATTTCGGAGCTGCTGCATCCATCCCTAATCTCAAAGATATTGGGGCTGTCGAGCGAAACAACATGTGAAAGAGGGTAGCTCCGGTTGGCATGGAGGGAACTAAATGAAGAGTTGCCAACTCCCTTCAGTATTATGGTCTTGTGGACTCCGCCAAGCAAGCCTTCGTAATCGGTGTCTCCACATTCTCCAACAAAGACTAACATCTTTGACAAATCGATGCCCCAACGCACATATAGATACCTGAAAAAGAAGGGGTTGAGTGGAAGTGGATCCCAACTATAGCGAAACTAACTTTAACGAACATAATGGTATGTTAGTTCGTCACCGAGCACTACAAAGGAATATTTTAATTTAGCTATCGGATAAAAATTTATAGTTTTTTGGTTTCGCATTATAATATATTATATTAGAAAGGCTCATAAAATCATATGCATTTTTTATTTACGTGAAGTACAAATGTTGTTTGCTACCAGGGATCAATCAGAAACAAGCTCTTTGTTATCACTAACAAGGGTTAGCTGCATGCACCCAACCCCTCCAAACCCTGCCTAGATGGGATTCCGGCTATCTCATATGAATCTCACAAATTTTGCAAGTTGTTCTTTCATACGTTTCTGGCAACTCTAAGAATCTCGGTAAATGCATGTCACAAAAAAGGGAAATTTTGTTTCGTTGTATATGAGGGCATGGATGATTGATATAGATGAGTTTTAAACTCAAGTCTCTAATACAACTCCTTACATGACTAACTAAATTGTTTAAAATCCAGTGTAAGTACAGTTCTATTATACCTGAGGGCTTGAGAACGCGATGCTAGAACTGGAATTACATTCATTTTAGTCCCGTTTTGACAATAAATGACATGGCAACGGAGTGCCTGGATCCTCATCGACTTGCGGAGCTCCTTAGTTGGAGGAACCTGTAATTAGTGAAACCCCGCATAAGATAACGTCAAAAATGTTTTCGACCATTGCCACTTTCAAACCAGCAAAACAATCAAAATAACACACAATATATCTTCAAATGACACAACATTAAAAAAGATTACCTTATCTTGGTTCTTTATTTTGAAAGCAAAACAATAATCTGTAGAAACTTCCTCATCTTCAACTACGACTTCTTCATTTTCACTGTTCTTTTCAGTGATGGAAGCTGCCCAGCGAAGCAAAGTCTTCCTAAGGCCTTCTCCACCCCACCGGTATTCAATGTGTGAATGATAATCTGAATCTGCTACAATACTACTCTCGTCTGAGTTCAGAGATGAATAGTACAAATCACTGCCACTGTTGCATATGTAAGCATCAAAATCTTTAATACTGAAGCCTTTCGTAACCAAATATGACTGAATCTCGGGCATAGAATAGGATGTCGATAATATAAATCCTATACTGCCTTCCGTCTTCTCCTTACCAGCAGCATCAAATATCTTTCGAACAATTTCAGAAAACCCATCATCATAATCCCCATCTATAGCAATAATATATATATGTTTCCTCCTCCTAAATGCCGGAAATTTCGTAGAAGCCTGATCTACTTTATTATCAGAAAACCTAGCCTTCCGAGCATCCTTATGCACGCCCTTTGACCATGACATAACGGCATTCTCTAAAGTGTTTTTATTGTCATAATCATTTCCAAGACTTTCAACATCCTCGCTTTTTTCTCCATCTAATGAGAACTTCAAGTTTAGAGAAATATCTTTTATATCTCTCAAAGAATCACTTGGGGATTCGGGCTCTTGATTGTCGAACCCTTCATCACTACTTTGCCACTGAGGTTGCCTTTGTCGACAACTAGCTATACGAGATAGGTACGTTTTGCAATGCTCAGGCCAAGAGTAGAGATGAATGTTTTTCAGTCCATTTTGCCGACATTTTGCCCATAATTGTTTATCTGCAACAAGCTTCAGCAAAGCAGTAGCAATAGACTGCTGCTCATGAGGATCCACAAGAAGGCCATTATCAAGAACCTGCGACGTATGAATCATCAGAACATTAAAGCACGTAAAATGTAGAAAGAAGCATCAGATTTCAAATTAATGTGAATTAAGTAAGTTACCCTCTGGATATCAACAGGGCCTCCATTCTTAGTGGCAACCATCGGTAAACCATGAGCTGCTGCCTGAAAGAAAACAAAAGCATTAATTAAAATTTCGAGAAAAAGTTATACGCAAAAAGCTTGATGAGTTTTGTAATATGTAATGTGTACCTCTATAAGTGTCAGTCCAAATGGCTCAATAAAAGCTGGATTTATAAAAACTCCCTACGCAGATACAAACCAAAACAAGAAAAGATTAGATTGATGATTTCTGAAGGACAGTTCTAGAGAGAATTCCCAACCTCCATAGATGAATTGAAACAAAAGCATAATAGTAAAACTGGTGGAAGCTAGTAAGTGGAACAGATCAACTACAGTTTGAAGCCACGCCCAGCCACTTATAGCTAGTTTTAAGCGCGTAAAATAGAGACGTAATCAGCTTTTTGTACCTCCATCCTCCAGCGACATTTGTTGGATATTTACAGATTCTATGGGTCGGTTCCTCAATGTATGATTAACGTACTTGCATGGGGATAGGAGTGCATGTGTGCTACTTCATGTATCGTAGTAGATAAGCTAAATCAAGTTATGAAATCAATTAATTAGCTAAGGACTAGATGAGACAAAACGAGCGGAACAAGTCAAAACACATTCAAGGGTGCCTAGAAAGAAGTATCAAGTTACTGTTTCTGTTTCTCTTCTCGGTTCCCTGTAACTTTCTTTTTGCAATTTCATTAGTTGTAATCGATTAGTAATATCAAAAAAGTTCCCTGTTTCGCAATTGGTCCTCAATTTCTCAACAATACTAAAGAACATAGAAAACAATATTGCATACTTCTATTATGCACAAGTACCTTTGTCTTTGCGGCCAAACGATAAATCTCAGGAACATCAGCTTGCTTGTGATGTTTAGGGTACGCTACTTGACCATAAAGGTCGTGCTTGTCAATTAGCTTAAGCACTGACATAAGAACTGATGAATTGGTACTTGACATCTCATCAATACCATCCCGGTTACCCATAATAAGAGTCTGAAAATAATAAACAAAGTAAAATAATATTAAAAAGAAATAATAGCACAATGAAGATGTAACTAGTACTAAGCAGAGGTAAATAAGAGTAGCAAGGAGGAAGATTTACAAGATTAGCTAGCTCTCTTAATGGACGGCATTCTCCGAATGCTTTGACCAAAGTCGTGATGTTCTTCTTTGGGTCGGGCCTAGCAAGGGCAAGGATCATCGGCTTCCTTGGGTTAGAAAAGAAGCGCATTATCTACACAAGAAATAGACAAACAATATCAACATCACCATATAGACAACCAAAGAATGGAATTTTCTTATTCTACTATGGAAGAAAGGGCATGAAAACCTCAGCCCAGATAGGCGGATCAGGTGATGTGGGATGTTCTTCATTTTCTTCTATTTCACCATCCATATCAGCCTCGTGTGGAACAATATGATGAAACTCCATTCCAGGAGGAATAACCTACAGAACATAACAGAAATGTTCTTTTATCCAAGAAATGAAAATAGCAAATGTTGACAGGAACTTCAATAGATACAACTAGTTTCAGTGAACTTACAACCATCCGTGGCATAAACCTTCCATAACAGCTTACACCACGCTTCATCCTAGCTCGGAGTTTACGTTCTAGAGTGGGATCGAACCCATCATAGAGTCGCCATTGCTCTTCTATTTCTTGTCTTGTACTAGTTATGACTATCTCAGAGGCATCAAGTGATAGCTCTTCGGCTTCTATCCTACGCATTATTTTGTATGTATTATTTATGTCATCTTTAGACATTCGACCCTGTTTGAGGAGCTGTTCTAATTTGTCTCGACCAAGTGAATGCCCTGTTAGCAGCATCGGAACATTTAGGGCACCAGACAGAAGAGCAGCAGAATCACCTGCATCAGCATAATGTCCATGAATGGCCACTGGCCAAACGGGTTCCCCGTTAGCAACTTGCTCACCCAGTACTTTGGACATCTGAACGATGTGGTTTAGAGCACCATCAACAAATTCAGGAATATAAGGCCAAAGCTCTTCTTTTGGGATATACTTATCCCTTGGACCAAATGGTATACGAACAATGTATGCACCACTGCTCTCCCCCATTTCATCATCATCATCATCAAAGCCATGGTTATCCCTTGGATTAAGCATCTCAGCAGGTTCCCCATAACTCCAATCCACATCAGGAGCTGAAACTTGCCTAGTCAGTAAATCAACTCGGTAAACTCCTGGCATTGAGCCTAGAGCCCTTGCAAGTTCAACCACATACTTAACCTGTAACCGAAAAAGAGAAAAACGAAATCTCCATCATGAAGCTTGTTCATTGTAAAATAAAGTAAAAATTATAAGATATAAGATTGAACCTCAAAGATTATTTATAACCTTAATTGCACATGACGTAATAAAACCAATCAATGTAGGAAAGTAAGGACACAACATTAGCTAAAACCACATCACATTGAATTATCTACTAAGTGTTAGCGTCTCTCCAATAAATTAATTGAAAACTAAGTCAATCTTGGTATCTTTAAAAATCCTAAGTAAACCACTAAGCAATCAAGAACATTCATCAAATTTGCACTAAAAACTTAACGATAATACGTACAAACCTCAATCAGGAACTTCACACATTTTGCTTCTATCTTTCGAAAAGAATACTCACGAAATGGTGCATCAAAATCGATTACTAAGAAAGCGATCCTTTCTACTACGAAAAAGTCTGATTGGCATCAACATCCGTCACTATAGTTACTACTGCTACTTCATGACAATTTCTATAATCATATAATGCGTTAAGATTCTCGAACCTCCATTTTGAACAAAAGGGCACTCCCAATAACTACCTGTAGGGGTCAAAACTCCACCTAAAGGTCCCTCCTTTAGACAAGCCACTATATCATTCAAAAGACTTGGTTTTGCTAGTTGCGAGGCACCAAGTTAAAGGATTGACAACCAGTGATCCTGCACGGCTAAAAAAATTACACTATAATAAGATAATATACATACATACACTAAAATAAGATCATATACATACATTTTCAATAAATTAAATAACATAGTTACATGTATAACTTATCCATTGACCTTGATCATCAACTCTTTCCGCCTTCATTTTGTTGATTGAGTAAAAAATGATCAAACTTGCTAGGTGTGATCGGCTTTCTTTTTTGCCAAGTAAGTAATCGACATCAACTCTACAAGCCTTAATCTAGAGGTCATACACCTTCCCCCTGATCCATTTGATGCGATGTCGCACCTCTACCGCATACTTAAGTGAATAGTATGAAGAAACATTTTTTCTTGCTTTATGGAGCTAGGCAAATATTGGTTCTCCATCATGATCTTGAATTTCAGTCCAATCTCCTCTAAAAATCTATTTATTGTTATATGAATAGATGGTGAAAATTGACAACTTTAGAGGATATTTCTTCATACTATACACTTAAGTATGTGGTGGAGGTGCTAAATCGCATCAAATAGATCATGGAGAAGGTGTATGACCCCCCCAAAAAAAGGCTTATAAAGTTGATGTCGATGACTTACTTGGCAAAAAAGATTGTCAATCTCACCTAGCAAGTTTGATCAATTACTCAATCGGCAAAGTGAAGGTTGAAGGAGTTGATGATCAAGATCAATAGGTAAGTTATACATGTAACTATGTCACTTAATTTATTGAAAATTTATGTGTATTATCTTATTTTAGTGTATGTATGTATATCTAATTTTATTGTAATTTTTTTAACCGTAAAGGATCACTGGTTGTCAACCCTTTAACTTGGTGCCTCGCAACTGGATAAAACCAAGTCTTTTTAATGATATAGTGGCTTGTCTGAAGGACGGACTTTAGGTGGTGTTTTCAACCCTACGGGTAGTTACTAGGAGTGCCCTGTTGATCAAAAATGGAGATTCGAGAATCTCAACGCATTGTATGATTATAGAAATTGTCATCCGGTAGCAGTGGTAACTATAGTGCCAGATGTTGATGTCGATCATACTTTGCCGTTGGTAAAAAGGATGGCTTTCCTACTCCTAGTAGTAGAACACCATCTCGTCAGTATCCTTTCTAAAAGATAGAAGGAAAATCTATGAAGTATCGGATTGTTGCAGATATAGGGACAAATATAGGGGCTCAACAAATGCGAATTCCAATTGAGGTTTGTACGTATCACCGTTAATTTTTTCGTACAAATTTGATAATTGTTCTTGATTGCTTAGTGATTTACTTAGGAATTGAATTTTGAAGATATGAGGGCTGGCTTAGTTGTCAATTAATTTATCGGAGAGACGCTAACACTTAGTAGATGATTCAATGTGATGTGGTTTTAGCTACCGTTGTTTCTGTACTCTCCTACATTGATTGGTTTTATTACGCAGTCATGGACAATTAAGGTTATAAATTATCTTTGAGGTTCAATCTTATATCTTTGAAATGATTCAATATTCATTTGAAGATTTCTCCCCCATTCATATTACCTGACCACCAGTATCAGAATCACGGCCAAGTTCCATGTTTTCACCTCGAATTAAACCATGTAGACTGCATACACACATGTGAAAAGCCAATTTTTTTATCATCCAAACAAATGAGTTGTAGATAATATTCAGCTTAGAAACACTAACAATGTGTCAATGTTGAATTGTCATCAGTATTAAATTTGGTCTTAGTTCAGCTCATTTGATTATGGTACCAAATCTTACCGACAACAATAACTACAATGCCAGAGCCTAAATCCCAAAAGATTGGAGTCGGCTAAGTGAACCAATATATCATTTCCAAATCTTAGTGAAATCTTCTTCAAGTCATAGCATTAGATGTTCTACATGAGTATTGTCTGAAGTTAAATCTTCATGGAATGTGAATCTTTGTAAGATTTCTCACTATAAATTAAAATATTGGAAAGTCATATGAAGATTTAAATAGTTGGCTTTAATCTCCTACTAATCATAGAAATTTTATCCATTTTATCTATCTTTTTGAATTGATTATTAAGATTCATCAAAAAATACCGCTATCGCAACCACCTAGGGTCACCATGCCTGGCTCATTGAAACAATAAGAGTTCCAAAACTCTAGTTTTGGATGTACAGTGACCGATAGTTAAACCCACTTATGAACCGTGTCGGAGTAACTACAATTCTAGAAATGATCAAGTGAGTCTCTTAAGGTCACCTTGACTTGGCTCATGCAAAATTCTTCATTTCATGTTCTTATTATACTATTAGGTATGTATAGGTGTCTGTAATGAACGAAATATACTTCTCGGTGCTGATCAGTCTACAAGCCTTCTCCAAACCTAGTTCCTGACAGGATTTCCTTTCAAGATTCTAAGAAATCTGAGCAGACTCCTTACTGGTGCTCGGCATGTCAAGTTATAGAATCATAACCACTTCCCTATTAAAAATCATTACTTTTGGACCGTGATAATGAGTGCAGTTCAAATACTCCATATGGAAGTAATTATCATGTACTCCCGTAGGATTTTAGGATGCCCAGAATTTTGTGACATTTCTTCAAACAGAAATGATTTATGATTTGATGCCTATAATAATATATAAACATTAGCTCAAAACGCCAAGTTTACCATGTATGAAAACACTGGAAATGGGGATAGCTAAAAACCCAGTGGGCTGTAAGCATGCTAAACAAACTGAGAATTATTGTCAATTTAACAGGGAGAAAGTTAAAGAGTTGTCTTAGATAAATCATTTTTTCTAGGCAATCTAAATTGTCGAATATTCTTCCCAAGGTTCCTCCATCTAATATCGCAATCTTACGCCCTTTCCCTTGGTTGTGTTATCAATGACTTGGTCCAAGGAATCATAATTCTTGGTTATAAGAAGATTTTTGGTAAGAATTATCTCTCTTTAGACTGTTTTACTAAAGCATTTATTCTTTTACTTACCATCATGAAAAGGCTAGACATAAATCTATATACTAAATACGAACTAGGTCCCAGTTCGATAGAAATAATGAATCATAAAAAAAATAGAGTTTACAGTTCGGGTTCAATTTCTGTAGATAATATAGAAAGTATTGTCTAGAATGATAGGCAAATAAAAGACTTTCTCAGGATTTTTAGTCATCCATTTATTTGATATTTTGAAAATAGGTGGGTTGAATTTGATTCGTTTGGATGGTACCAACAAAATGGATTGCTAACTCCTATTTCTTATTTAATTAATCGATCAACTTGCTATCGGACATTTTTTTTTTTGGATTCAATAATTTTCATTTTCGCAAAAAATTTCGACATATTTTAACTATAATATTATGACAATCAATCCTACTACTTCTGGTTCTGGGGTTTCCACGCTTGAAAAAAAAAAAACCTGGGGCGTATCTCTCAAATTATTGGTCCGATCCTGGATGTAGCTTTTCCTCCAGGTAGAACTAGTCTCCAATAAATCCTTTTTACCCTTTTGTTTAGAGTTTCTCCAATTTTTTCTTTGAATCTCTCGCTTTCCACTTTCTTAGAATATTCTACATCAAAGTATCTTAATCTCCATGATAATACATACCATGATTCATGAAGTTCATTGAAGATAAAAGTACTCCAATAAGTCCTAAATGCAACATTACCTTATCAGAACAAGGTACAGCTTTTTCCCCTTTTGTTGACTAACCCAAGTCTCCATAGCGTCAAGAGAGCTTATTCTTGGCAACCTTTTATGGTTGCCATCCCCATGAGCTGAAACGTCCTTCTCTCCTTCCGACAAGTCCTCCGACATATCAGCAGTTGCTTCCCTACGTCCCCTCTCAAGCTCCATACGACGTTTCGACTTCCGTTGAGCTTCTTCATTCTCAAGCTGTATGCCAAGCAAAAAAGAATTCAAAACAAAGTTGACTTAAAGGTCAAATGAACGACCAAGTCAAATTAGGAGGAGGAATACCAAATCAAGTCAGCCATTGAGCCATTAAACAACATTTTCATTCACTGTTTGAACTATTTGAAAAAGGCAGAAGTGTCAAATCAGTATGCACTTCACTGTCAAGATTCCCTAATTTTCTATGATTATGAAATAAGTTTTGACTTTCTTACTTTTAGTGAGGAATATTAATATTAATTGGCAATCATAGGAAATATTTTTATAAATAAACAACCCAAAATCCAAGTATATACTCCAAAAACAAATCTCAAACAAACCATACATATATAAACCTCATTCATACTACCAATTACATAACTAGCCACCCTTTTGCAACATACAACCCAACAATCATATAATCAAACAACCAAGCAATGATCTTCCTTTTTTCCGAAATTTGCGGTCATCAAAAATGTATGAATGAAGCTCAAATATAAAGCAAATATAGAGAATTCAACTGACCAATAAATCAAATTTCCTCCAAAGATAATATTTTTATGGAATTTCTAGGAACAAAGTTAGAAATCAAATGAGTAACTAGTAAAACACCTGTTTTTTCTGGCGAGCCAAATTCCAAATCCTCCAACACATATTCTCCAATCTTGTATTCCTTTCTTGTGGACTCCTTGTTGCTTGTGCCTTAATTCCAAATAAATCATAAGCCATAAACCAATTAATTCCAAAATTCGTACTTTTTTAACAAAAATGGGTAAGTAATCCTACAATAAACCAAATCATTCACAATAGAAAATTAACATCACAACACCAAAAACGAAACTATTTTTTTTACAAATAGCCATAAACCAAATCAAAAAACCAAAATTCATACATTTTGACAAAGATGGAAAGTACTCCTACAATAAATCAAATCGATCACAATAGAAAAGTACTCCATCATATCATAAGACCAAAAATAAAACCCCCTTTTTTCTTCTTTTTCAAAATGGAAAAAGTTTAAGTACTCTAAAATGGATTATATCAACTCACTCATACTAGGCAAAAATCAAAAATTGACGTAAAACCCACAAACAAAAACACAAAAAGTGAGCAACTTTGAGCAATAAAAAAACCAATCAAATAGAAAATTATTAAGTACACAATAATAATAATCAACTCATTCACACAAGGCAAAAAATCAAAAAAAAAAAAAATGACACAAAACCCACAAATAATAAAATCACAAAAAATGAGCAATTTTAGAATGAAAATTACCAATCAAACAGAAAAATTAAGAAAAATTACCCGAACCCATGAACGATGAAGATCAGTTTCATCAAAACCAGTGATGACTTCTTCAACAAAATAACGAGTAGGACTAAACCTGCCTCTTTCTCTCAATAACAAAGATGATTTTGCATCATCAAGTCCAGGACCCACATCAAGAATTGCCTCTAAATAACTATTAATCCAATCATTTCCCGCCATTCTTAACCACCCACAAGAACTAAGCTTTCTTCTACCTTAGCAGAAAGTTTTTTTCTTTCTTGAAATGGGTATAAAAAGATGAGAGCTTTTTTGAGAGAGTACAGAAGAGTGGATGTTTTGTGAGTTGAGTGAGATGAAAAAGACAGGGATTTGATATAGGGAATGGTGTGATTGCCACCGATATACTAAAGCTTAGTGTTGTATTCAAGTGGAGGATTTGTTTTTTCAGGAGTATTTCTCTTTCCCCTTGAAAAAAATAATTAGTTTTTTTAAAGAAATGAAATTAGAAGACAACCTAAATTGCACTACTCTAAATTGTATGTATGGAGTACTAAAGAACAAACATCAAACATTTTGGAGTTTGGTATAAAGGTTGGTTAACATAACTAAATGCTATGAGGTGGCACCAAAATTGAAATAAAAATTATGGGGTGTTTTAAAATTGATTTTTTTCAATTTATTAGTTTAAAATAGGCGTGATATAGTATTGATTGTTGGATGTTAAGTTATTTGTATGACATTATTTATTGGTTGGTGGTTGTCTATTGTGCAACAAGTTAAAAGACAATATAAAGAGTTATTGATAAGAAATAATTTTCATTTTGGCATAACCAACGTGCTCAAAATCGATTAAAAAGATATAGGATCATCTCGTATATTTTAGAGGCTCTGAGTGAAAAATAAACTACAGATAGACCTTTACATTATAAACATCTAACATGCATGTCCTTTTTTAAGTCACATTGACAAACTACTAATCTTTTCAATTTGATAAAGTATTAACTTACTCAATTAATCTCCTAATTAGCCAAGCAAATACAATAAATTAACGTCAACATTACCTTGTTATCAAGATTCAATGATTGTCGTTGAAAAAAAAAAAGAAAATACAAAATGAGTATATATATATATATATATATATATATATATATATATATATATATATATATATATATATATATATATATATATATATATATATATATATATATATATATATATATATATATATATATATATACTCCCTCCGTTCCTTTTTGATCTTCCACAATACTATAACGGGTAGTTTCAAAAGTTCTTCCACTTTAGAATACTTTCTATTTTTAGAAAGTTTTTATCTCACTTTTACCCCTTAAAATCCCCTTTTCTTTTAATGTACCCATTTTCTTTTATTTATAATTATTTTCTCTCTTATACTTCCAATACAATCATTACTTCACACTACTATTTAATTAAAATAATACCCACTACAACCTCATACTTCCAATACAATCATTACTTCCCACTATTATATAATTAAAATAATACCCACTACCACCAAAGATTCTCTTTTTCTTAATCTTTGTGAAATACCCAAATAGGAAGAACAAATAGGAACGGAGGGAGTATATGATGATTATGTTTGTTCTTCTTCTAAGTAAATATAATGTAGTTTTCAACATAATAAAAATATACAAAACATATTCAACAATTATATCACCATCACCGGGGACCCAATCATGGTGAAGGCACACCAAATTTCCCAATAACAATAACTTAATTAATATGTTATATTATTTTAATTACTTAAATAAAATATTATTTTATTTTATTGAAAAATTCATAATACTACGGAAGATTAATTGCTAAACAATTATTCATTTATTTATAAAGAGAATAATATAACTTCGGCCTCTCTCTTGAGAGACCGTCTTTTCAAAAGACGGTTCTCAAAAGTCCAGCCCATTATGTTAATTTAAAAAAAAATTGACGCACACGTGTAAATGTAATGTGAAATACCAGCATATATTTGGAGTTATAACAACATATTTGGGTTATAACATAATATATTTAGTGTTATACCAGCATATATTTGAGGACTATAACATAATTTATTTGGGGTTATAACATATACATTTGAAGCTATAACAATATATATATTTGAGGTTATAACATAATATATATGAGGTTATAACAATATATATATATGTGATTATAACATACTATCTCCTATTCAGCCTAAATGTCCCATTTGATTTTTGACACTATTCACTTATCACTCTTAATTTGTATTTTACTCTTAATCTATAAGTTAAAACATAGTCATGTGGGATCTTGTTTGATTCGTCTCAATACAAGGATTATTAATATCAACTTTTTATAATTTTTAATTAAGAATAATTTAAGATATTAAGGGTTAAAATGTTGTCTCGGCAATTGTGAAAAGTCAAATGGGACATTTAAGCTGAATAGGAGGGAGTATTATATTTGTGGTTATAACATAATATGTAGTTCGGTATATAATGGTTTGTGTTAGGTATAGTATTTTTATAACACCAAATATATTATGTTATAACCCCAAATATATGTTGTTATAACTCCATATATATTATATTATTACTTCAAATATACATTGTTACAACTCTAAATATATTATTTATAACATAAATATAAGTTTTTATAACCCTATATATATTATTTTATAACCTCAAATATATATATTGTCATAACTTCAAATATATTATGTTATAATCCAAAATAAATTATGTTATAAACCTCAAATATATGCTGGTATAACAGCAAATATATTATGTTATAACCCCAAATAAATGTTATAACCCTAAGTATATTTTGTGATTTTCATATTCTACTTTAGACGCGTGCGTCAATGTTTTTTTAAAAAAATTAACTTAAATTAGATTTGGGCTGGACTTTTGAGAGCCGTCTTTACAAAAGACGATCTCAAGTAAGAATTGTTGATATAATTTTAAGTGTCACCGATGAATCTATTTTGAAAACATATAAGTTATAACTTTTATAATTTTTAAAAAACTTTTGCGATGATTTATTGTGTTATATATGTCAATGGTGAAAGTTGAGTTAAAAATTAAACGGGGGCAAGCTCCAAAATCTTGATTTTTTTAAGTTGTAATTACTATCTATCAGCATAACCACAATGTCAATAGTCCTTATACTTTTGTAAGGCGACATCATATATATTACACCATTAAAAATCGTAGACATAAGGAGTAGAGTTGTGCAATGGGGGTGGGGCCATTAAGGCCCCTAATCTGGTCCTAAATATACGAGCTTTAAATGAGTTAGACTTAAAATAGGTCTTCTATTTATAAAAATAAAACACGCTAAAAATGGGTTCTATGCAAATCTGATAATAAGATTTTCATAGTCGTCTATGCTAAACCTTGAACCAAACAATACTTATAACAAACTACGCACTACACAAGTACAGTGGGGTAGGAGATCTAACCACGAGGACAAGGGGTGACAATAAACTCTGCGTCTCAACATAATGAGGCTTTGTAGGTTAAAGAGCATCTAAAACTAATGACGAAAATGACAAGCACGGTTGATTAATGATATAAATCAAAGGGGAGAAAATGGGGTCGAGATTAGATTCACCCTAGGAAGGTGATTTTAAAAGAATATATATTAGGTCAGAGGAAATCAAACAATAACTAATCTAGACACCCAAGAATGCGAGAGGAAGTTGATGATTCCACAAATCACAACGAACGACCTATAATCGCCTTATGTCTCCGAAGGAGTTGCAGGACAAGATTCGCATTGGGTTTCAAGGACTAATCATTATCATCTTTTCCCTAATCCTAAACAATAAAGAGCATAGCCTTTCCTAGGATTTCACTAATCAATCCCCAAAGAGAACTAATCACACATGATTGAAATGTAGGAAACATGATAATCAATGGAACAAAAACCATAAATAATAGTCATCAAAAGAAACGAACAAGAGTAAAGATAATGTAGAAATTATTCTAGATAAGCAATCAATATTAGGCAAGACAATAAATGCAATAAATGAACTCAAAGTAACAAGGAGATTGATACTTACAACCCAATGTTGATGCTACAATAAGAAGGTGGCGAAGATTCAATAATCAAGATTGAAATCCAAACTAGAAAGTAAAGACTTGAAATACAAAAGATTGAGATAATAAAACTATGAAAAATTAAGGTTTAATCCCCTAAAGAAAGCTATGTAAACCAAACTATATTAGAGAATGTATTAGGGCTTGCCCCCTTGTTTCTACAGAAAGTGGGGTATTTATACCCTCTAAGCAAAGGAGATTCGAATGCCCAAAAATACCCTTGGGTTTGGCTTGAGAAGAAATACAGTTCCCGCAGAAAACAGAGTTATTCGCCCGAATCTCGATGTTTGAAATATTTCAGGAACTTCACTGGGATTGATTCGCCTGAATGAAGAGTTCATTCGTCCAAAAGGAGGGCCATTCGACCGAATGACTTATCCATTCGGCCGAATAGAGTTTGATTCGGCTGTTTTCAGCTGCTTTTGCCTCTTAACTTGAGCATGATCAACATCAATTGCTTGGATGGTGTCTTGGTTATCTAAATGGAGTAACAACTAGTGATTAGAGGCTTCCAAACTCAGTGTGCTCTCCAAAAAAGCTCTTGATTTGTGTGCCCAAGTCTCACAAGGCATCGATGTTGACCATGTTGTCTCCGAGTCTCCTGAAATAATCACAAAACAACCCTAAAGACAAGAACAAGGTAAAATCATGAGTAATATGCATAATAACGATTGAAAAGCATAAAACTTGGCACAATAAAGGGGTAGTAAATGTGTTCGTAAATGAGCACATCAAAACCTTTAATCGACCATTATTTTATTATTTTTTGCTTAATGATAATACATTTCTACAGATTTATTATCATCAAAAGCCTAATTATATCTCGCAAAAGCAATTAATTGTGTTATAAGGCATTTTACTAAATACTACATGCTTATTCAATGACAAATTAGAAGAATAAATTTTGCTTATTCAATAACAAATTAGAAGAATAAAATTATAAACAAGTCGGAACGAGTTGGAGCAGGTTGAGAGGGCCCGATTCATTAGCCCGTTTAATTTTATTTGAGTCTGACACATATTGCACAAGTCTAATAGGGAAAATGGGCTAGAGATATGAGTTAGTGGAGTTAAGAGAAAAGAGAGTAAGCTAATTAAGAGTCAATTGAAAAGTGATGCACATATAATATTATTATGCACTAAATCCATATTATAACACTCATTAAATACTAAGTCTTGGGAGCGATCGTTTCATATTAAGACCTATAGTCCAATTGAATTCAGTGTATTCGTATTTGTGCTTATAAAAAGTATTGTCACTGCTTTTTTGATATTGCACCCCCAGGCCACAATAAGAAAATTCAGTGTCCATCATTAATCACCTTAAATAAATGTGTATTCGTATGACTTTTTGATTTAGCAATTAAGTAGAAAGTGGAGTATTTTTAAGAAAAAGATGGATATTATTCGGTAATAAATAAAGAGAGAGATTGAATAATTGTGTTGAAGAAATTGAAAGAAAATTAAAAAATGTATAGATGAGATTAAAGAAAATGATAAATTTATTTCTATTCATACAAAATGAAAAAGACAACCCAAAATGAAAAAATAATGCTAAACGACAAATATGG
This sequence comes from Amaranthus tricolor, assembly GCF_026212465.1. Taxonomy (NCBI): domain Eukaryota; kingdom Viridiplantae; phylum Streptophyta; class Magnoliopsida; order Caryophyllales; family Amaranthaceae; genus Amaranthus; species Amaranthus tricolor. Next base: position 9,114,864 of record NC_080052.1, on the reverse strand, counting down.
AGGTAATATAATCCTAAAAGTTTTATATAAGCATTTAATAAATAACTTGAAACAATATCAAGTTGAGAATTACTCATCAATTAGTCTGAACTTTATTTAATGTTGAACGACTTTACTTTTATTTTATATTATTATGCATAGTCCTAAAAACTACATGTATTGTTTTTCAAATAAATTTATGGAAATTTTAAAATTGTATATATATATTAATATATTATGCCATATTCTCTTTTATTTCTAATTTTGAGATAATTAATAAATTATTTTTTTAAATTCTTAGTTATAAATTATATAAATTTCTTTTTGGAGATTTACTCTTGTTAGTGAAAGAAAAGGTGGAGTAAAAATAATATAAAAAATTAACATGGAGTAAAAATAATATAAAAAATTAACAAGCATAGTTAGTTTTGTGCAAAATAAAATTTGGACTATAGTAAATCATTTCTTTTGGTCCACTGTTGTCAGGATGAGATTTTCCGCACATTTTAAGAAAGCTGAACTATCATTTTCCATACGTTAAGAAAATATTTCATATATGATATATGCATGCATTTCCACCAATCACATATTCCATTTTTCAACGTAATACTTAGTTTAAAATATTAGAACTATATAATACTCCAATCAAATAAAATATTATACTCCCTCGTATTCAGCTTATGTGTCTCATTTCCTTTTATAGTCAAGTCACCTTAATTGTCCCATTTCTATTTTTTGTATGGATTTTTGACTTTTATACCCTTAGTAGTTTTATCATATTTTCAATTATACCCTTCATTATCCATACTAATTTTCCTCCCTTACATTAAAAACCCATAATACTACTCTCTTTCTTACCCTTAGGGTCCCACTTTTGACTCTCCTTAAAATCCGTGAAAAGTCAAATGAGACTCCTAAGGTGAATAAGAGGGAGTATAATGCTAAAACTAAAAATTTCGAACCAATCCTTTAATCAAAATACTCTCTTCCATTCAGTCTAAATGTTCAATTTGATTGAATACATTTGTAATTTTATTATTTTCATCATTAAAATTTTTAATTGTGCATAATTAAAATTATAATTAATTGATTTTAATAATCTTTATGTTAGGATGAATTAAATAAGATTATACGACCTTTTAATATATATTTTCAGTGCTAAATTAGTTTTTTTTATTGCAGAGTATGAAAAATCTCTTACATATAAGATAGATGGAAAATTAATCTTTACGAAAACCAAACCTTTATTATAATAATAAAATAAATATTTTTTTTTTAATCAATAAATCAATCCATAATTAAACTAGCAAATTACAAGACAAACTTTCTCTATGACAAGCCTTTTGCCACGTAAACACGTATGAAGGTTTTGTGCTGTGGTGTGCATTTATTTATTTATTTATTTGATATTTGCTGCTTTATGATCATAGATGGATAGGCTTCAGAGCTCGCAAGTGAAAAAAATTAAAATTTTGCAATTAAAAGTTGCTAAAAGGGATTAGATAACACGACCTGTGCGCCTCTTTGTGCAATGTTTACTCTCGCTGCCAACTGAGATGGATAACCTTGGTGATGAACTGTGAAATCAATAACTGCTTTTTAATGTAACACACCACTATTTCATTCAAGAATTCCGTTTACTATTCACGAATTGAACCATTAGCTATTGAATATTAGGACATAAATCAAATGCCGCCGTCTATCAGTCTATCACAGTGACCATCAATTTTCAGTTGCCATAAGTCCAATTGCCCAACCCACCACCATTGCATCAAATTTTGTAAATTATAGTCAACTTTAATTAAAGGTGTATTTTGTTTATTAATTTAATTTTGCAAATCTATCTCAAGTATGATAATATAATTTTGATTTATCGCAAAATTACTATCATCTTTTGAGTAAATTGTATATGTATTCTTAATTAATTGTTTCTTGTTCTTGATTAATTTAAATTATTTTCGTTCTTTTAAATAAGTTGTATATATATATTATTGATTACTAGTTTGATATTTATTTAAATTATTGAGAATGAGGTATTTTGTTGTGTCTTTAATGATCTTATTATTAATTAATTTCAAGATATGAAAATTCGTTGAAATGGAATATAAAATATTTATTTATAAGATTAAATTGAAAATATTATTTTTTTGTAGTAATAATTTTTTTATTAAATTATTATTTTATTGATTGTACTCTCACTGACTTAAAGTTCTGAGTCCGCCACTGTTTAGAATGATAATAATAATTTGATGTGCCCATTTTTGTTAAAATTGATGAGTGATGATAAAGAAGATATAAAAGGATTAAAGAAGAATCATTCGAGCATTATGCCTTATGGATTATGATCTACTTCTATATATATGGTGTTAAATTTGCCCAATTATTATTTCTTTTTGATTGTTAAAATTGTAAATAGGCAAAGTTTTCTATAAAATAATATTTGATTGATTTTTCAGAATTAGAGTAGAAACCCGCATAATTTTAATTTTATTGAAAATAGTTGTTTTGTTGCACATAAGTATTCTAATTATTGTTCGTCTTAATTTTATTGAAAGTAGTTGTTTTGTTGCACATAAGTATTCTAATTATTGTTCGTCTTAATTTTATTGAAAATAGTTGTTTTGTTGCACATAAATATTCTAATTATTGTTCGTCAAAGAATATTATTCGAATCAATATCAACCAGTCCTTTTATGTTAGTTTACTATAATAAATAAAACTAGACCACTAAATAAATTATATGTTGCCCTTCATGGAAAATATTTCATGAGTGACTGTAATGGTTGGAAAAACAATAGACATTCATGTTAATTTTAATTCATATAGTTTTATGTAGTCGATCGAGTATATTTGAATTAATTTAAATTTTTTTTGCACCAAGTAATTTCTTTATATGAATAATTATAGTTGCTATTATGATTTTGACATTATTATTGTTATTGTTGGAGGAATAATGTCATATATTTTTATTATTTATTAAAAATATACTTTATTTTCTAATTATTGAACCTAACATGCAATAATTTAGAACCTTGGAGCTGGAGCGCATGTACTCAACCAAGAAAAGGGCTTACCTTTTCATTTATTTATTAAATAATCATAATTTAAAAATAAAATTAAAAACTTAATTATACACCAAGTACATCAAAACAAATACTACATTATCTTATATGCATTCAAAAATGGAATAGTACATTCACTTGTAATATATGGCACAATAATGCAATAGATTTTTGTGGTGCAAATCCTTTAAGACTTCAAGTTCAATCATACATCAAGTCATCAACTCGTTAAAGAATCTAATTAAGGTGCTCCGATATGCAAAGATTCATGTGTGTTTTTGCCCTCTCTAGTTGTACTTAGCTAGAATAATGTCTTTATTTTCTTTAATAGCTAATTCGTTTTTAATTAAATTGAACTAGATGAAATTATATTAAATTGAGTTTTTTTTTTTTTATATTATTTCAGAAAAGCTCAAATGTCTTAAAAGCCAACTCAAGAAGCAGTTTCTTTTTGAACACATTCAGTTGTCTCTCGAGAAAGCTGAGCTTGATCTCTTGGCTATTCAGGAACAACTACATTTGCAGCCTGATAGTATTACTTTGATTAATCTAGAACGTGCTACTGCTTCTAAATTTAGAAATGTTAAGAATGATTATGGTGTTTTTCTCAAGCAAAAGGCTAAAGTCTCTTGGCTTAAGTATGGGGATGATAACACAACTATTTTTCATCATAGTATCAAGCAAAGAAGGATACACAATAGCATCAATTTTCTAGAACTGGGGGGTAAAATAGTTTCTGACCCTATCCTTATTCAGAGAGCTTTCTATGACTTTTATCACACTCTTTTGGGTACAGCTATGGAGCATAGGAGGAAGATCCTTTTGCCTGTTGTTGAATCTCGTCCTGCTTTATCTCAGACCCATAGAGATTTATTTACCTTGCAATTCTCTAAGACGGATATCAAGGAAGCTCTTTAGAGTATTCCAGATGATAAAGCCCCAGGGCTAGATGGGTATAACAGCAAGTTTTATAAGGCAGCTTGGGATGTGGTTGGCCTTGATGTTGTTGCAGCAATTCATGAGTTTTTTGTGAGTGGCAAGCTTCTTAAAGCACGGAGTATCACTTCAGTCACTCTGATTCCTAAAATACAATATCCTAATACCCTCCTAGGTGATTTCAGATCTATTTCCAGTTGTCATGTCTTATATAAGTGCATATCTAAACTCCTTTGCTCTAAACTTAAACTTGTTCTTAATGTTTTGATTGATAATGCTCAAGGAGCTTTTGTTGCTAATAGAAGTATCATTCATAATGTTCTCTTGTGTCAAGATATTGTCAAACATTATGGTAGGAATCAGTGTACTCCAAGTTGTCTTTTGAAAATTGATCTCCGAAAAGCCTATGAAACGATGGACTAGAATTTTGTTAATGATATGTTGGTGGCTTTGGGTTTTCCTGCGCATTTTATTAGAATCTTGATGAAATGTCTGACATCCACAAGATATTCATTATTGGTTAATGGTAGTCCTATGGAAGCTTTTCCTGCTAGGAGAGGTCTTCGACAAAGAGATACTATTTCACCACTGATTTTTGTGCTTGGCATGGAGTATCTTTCCAGGATCCTTAATACCAATTGCAACAATAACTCATTCCACTTCCATCCACGATGCAAAACCATTAAATTGAATTACCTGTGCTTTGCAGACGATTTAATGTTGTTTTGTAAAGCTGATAAGAAGTCCATTCACTAGTGAAAAAAACCTCGTTTGCTGCGGTTTTTTTGCCATTATTTGCTGCGGTTTTGGCCCCCAGCAATAGTGATAGCAGCAAATGTCCTACTTTAAATGCTGCGGTTCGAAACCGCAGCAAATAAGGGCATTATTTGCTGCGGTCATCGGCTAAAACCGCAGCAAATAATGGGTGTTATTTGCTGCGGTCAGGAGGAAAAACCGCAGCAATTAGTGTGGAATTATTTGCTGCGGTCAGGCCTAAAACCGCAGCAATAAGTCTCTTTTTTTTTTCTTTTTCCGTTTAATCCGTATAATAATGCAATAATATTACAATGTAATAACAGTGATTAATCCAATGATAATCACAGATAATCAACATTAATCTCTTTGTAATAATAAACTCTCGCTCGTATATATATATAATATAATATGTACGTACATGTATATATATATACATTAAATAAACTATATAAAAAATAATCAATACTAATTACAATTTATCAAGGACAAATATTAGCAAGATACACGGCAATCTTGTCTTTTAATTCGCGCATCTCTTCACTTCTCAAAGCGCGTGTTTCCCTCGGAATGTCGTTTAAAACCTATATTATAATATTAAAATAAAAGCTATTAATATAGAAACATTAGGTTTTACCAATAATATATTTAATTAAGAACGTAACAAATACTTACGGCATCTATATTTTCGACTCCAAATTCCTTCACGGAATTTATAATATCGTCCATAAACTTCAGCGCGTAGTAGCCGCAGTCAACGGAAGAAGGAGGTTGTTGAAAGCACTAAGAGAAAATAGAAGTTAGCGTCAAAAACGGTTAAAAACGCATAAAATCGGAACTTAACACATAAATTCTAGAATATGACTATGATTTTATTTGATAGCTTAAAGATTTTTTCAGAAAGTTCTGGCCTTGTTGTAAATTTGGATAAGTCCACCATGTATCTTGCAGGAGTTTGCCCAAGAATAAAAGACCAGCTCACAAAATACTTCTTGTTCCCCCACAGGCAACTTACCATTTAAATACCTTGGTGTCCCCCTCTCTTCCAAGCGTATCTTTGGGGCTGATTGTGATATACTTGAACAAAATGGCTTGTAGAATCAGATCTTGGGAAGCCAAATTTCTCTCATATGCAACTCGTTTACAGCTTGTCAAATTTTGTGCTTATGAGTATTTCTTTCTATTGGTGTCAAATCATTATTATTCCTCAGTGTGTGATCAAGCAAATCAACACTATGTAGAGCTTTCTTGTGGCATGGGGATAGCTACAATACAAAACCAAGCAATGTTAGGTGGTCTGAGGTTTGCTGTCCGAAATCTGAGGGAAGCCTTAGGATCCGGTAGGGTCTTGGAATGAATCAGTAGTTGGCGAAATTGCTTGGCATGTTCACTCTCTACATGAGTCCCTATGGGTCAAATGGATTCATGGGCTCTATACGAAGGGTGGTAACTGGTTACTTTTTAACCCTCCTCCTACATGTAGTTGGGTAGTACGCAAGGTATGCTCTACTAGAGATAAACTCAATAGCTGGATGTCTCGTGATTCTTACTCGATCAACGGGGTTTACAAGAGTATTATGGGTGAGAAAGAAAGAGTTAGATGGGGTAAAGTTGTGTGGAACAGGATTTCGATTCCTAAAAGCAGATTTATTTATGGCTTGCTATCAAAAACAAGCTTAAGACGAAAGTTATGCTCCATAAGAAAAAGATTGTCTCGGATGACCTTTGTCCTCTTTGGGGCTCATACCTTGAAACTGTGAACTCCCTATTCTTTTCTTGTCATCTGAGTAATCAATGCTTGGCTGAAATCTTGAGTTGGTTGGGAATTCGAATCAAAATCAATAGTATTCTTCGGTTGGATCACCATAATTGGGGAATCACTAACTGTCGTAATAAAGTTGTTTTTGCTGTTTTAGCTTGTCTTGTGCATAAACTTTGAATTGCTCGCAATATAGCAGTTTTGGCATGGTTTTGTCTCGTCTGTGAAGAGTATAGTCCAAATTGTTAGAGCAGACATTGATCTTAAACTTAAAGTTTTGGGCCAGACCCCTGTGTCTACTTAGTTTTATGCTTTTTAGCTTGTCTTGTTTTGGAACTGTGTTTTGGATCCCCCTCCTGCTGTATGCTCATGAAGGGTGATTTGGTGATAACCTTCATAGAAGGTGAGCACCATTAACATACCGATGCAAATTAGTGGGTGTAGAGCTATTCCTGTCTCTTGTATTGTTTGGTTCTTTGATTTATATATATATTCTCATTTTCCCAAATAATAATAATAATAATAATAATAATAATAACAACAACAACAACAACAACAACAACAACAACAACAACAACAACAACAATAATAATAATAATAATAATAATAATAATAATAATAATAATAATTGGCTGAAAAGGAGGCTAATCTTCAGTTAAGAAAATGGCAGAAGATTGGGGAGTGTGCCATGAAGCAAAAGGCTAAAGCTCATTGGCTTAGAGATAGGGATTCTAACATTAAGTATTTTCATAGTGTTATCAAAGAGCGAAGAGGGCATAATAGAATCGATCTTCTAAAGGATTCCAATGGTGACTTAATCTCTGACAATGAAATGGAGTTTTCTTGAAGAGGTTTTGTGTGAGATGGGTTTCCCTAAGAAGGTTATTGGGTGGATTATGGGGTGTGTCACAACTGTATCTTACTCTATTTTGATCAATGATGTTCCCTCTAAACCTCTTAAGGCTAAAAAAGAAATTCGCCAAGGAGATCTCATGTCCCCTTTTCTTTTTGCCTTGACCATGGAGTATCTTAATAGGCTGATTCATTGTAAAAAGGGAAAGATATTTGTTTTCATCCTAAATGTAAAAAATCAGGTGTGATGGAGCTTCCTTTTGTTGATGATCTTTTGATTTTTACTAAGCTTGATTTGCATTCTGTTCTGTTGGATCTTGTTGCTCCTTCTGGCCTGAATATTAATAAGGCTAAAAGTGTCCTCTACATGGCTGGGGTCTCGGTTGAAATTGAAAATAACATCCTGGAGGCTATTGCTATTCCTAAAGGGTCTTTACCTTTTAGATATTTTGGGTTCCCTTTCTTTGATAAGAGGCTTGGTATTAAGGATTCTTTACCTGTAGTGAAAAAGATCATTGCTCGGCTGAATCATTGGGTTACGGAAAAGCTCTCTATGGTTAGTTGAGTCCAATTAGTCTAGAGTGTTATTCAAAGCATGATTACTTACTAGTGTCAAGTCTTTTTTTTCCTAAGGCCATTATCAAGATGACTGAGAAGAAGTGTAATGCGTTTATTTGAGCCCGTTCTGTAACAACCCGACTTACCGTTGACTGAGTAAACAAGGTCATCACGGGAATTATTTCCCAAGAAACTTAAATCACACTTCCAAAACTTGAGCAAACGATTCACCAGTTCTTTAACGTAACTTACTCAGCTAATTCTTAAAACAAACATTTAACTAAAACACAAAGTAATTATAAAAGTCACTCTATAAGTCCAATATAACTAGCACAACCAAGTCTAATATACATTTATCAAAAACCTAATACAATACTAGTCTTCTCACTTACTCAGCTCAATATAACATCTCTATAACTCTAATCATCATCACTAAGCCATCGCTCCCGACCGGTTCTGATCTGCAAACAAACTAAAAGGTGGAAACAATAGGGGTCAAGTTTAACTGAATGAGAAGTAACAATCCAAAACAACAAAACACAATAATTCAAATCATAGGTTTAAAAGCAACATCAGTTTCCTAGATATATGTGCGCACAAGGAGTCTAGTTGAGAGGAACATCCATAGCTCTAAGGCTATCACTCTCGGGTGAGACTAGTCAATATTTGAATGACAATTCACCTTAAAATAGGAGAATAAGAGACAATGTCCCACCACTCCGTCAATGACCAGATCGTAAGCCCGATTCATTGACCATATAAATATCAGCATAGTCATTCATAACAAATTTATCTCAACAATATAAATTTCACAAATTTTAATAAAACACTTTTCAAAACTATAGTCTGGCCAGACCCTTTTTACGGGATTGCTACTGCTCACCAACAATGTCGCTACAAGGAGTCAAGTTTGATTTGCAGCTATCAGCTAGAAGGGTTTTCTTGATGTTATAGTCTCCTGAAGTACAACAAAATCACATCATCACCAAGAGAGTTGGATACAACTAATCTAACATATAACTTATTACATCTCCTAATATCGTAGTTTAACCAAGGCTCTTATTCCATAATCAATGATTTTCGAAAGAATCTCCTACTTCACACAAGAGTTTAAACTCATATATAACCTACCATTAGAACATTTCCACCAATTTTCATAATATTCATAATATTTACACTAGTCCTCAAGATTCAAAAAACTTTCTCCAACATCCATTCATTTACCATTAATTCATAATAATTATACATGCTCTACTAATCTTATCAAATACGAAATAAAAACTTTATGAATCCAACACTATATAGGATCATTTGCATTCTTTAAAAGATCTACCAATAACACATTTCCCACATTTCTTTAATCTCAAGATCTACCAATTCAATATCACAAATTAAAATATTAATCTACTCTAGTTAAAACAAGTATATATAACAAAATCATGAAATCCACTAATTAACTCTCATGCTTGAAATAATTCTGATTTGGATATAATATATAAAAAGAGTACTAACATTTGCATAAAAAGACGAAAACAAGTGTAATCATAATGTTATAGAACTTGCAGAAGGATTTCAAAATAACTAAAGAATAAAGATTATTACGTTTCCTAAAGGAATACGAGCCATTGAGAATTGATGTGGTTTTCGGATTGATGTTTGTCCCGAAAGAAACAACAATTGAGTGTTGATTGTATTTTGTAGAAATTGCTTATTTCCTCACGAAAATCAGGTAGTACAATTTAATTGATGTGTCTTGATAGGGTCACAGAAATTAGGATAGTGGAGCTAGACTAATTAAGATAAAATAAAAATATGATTTTTTTATTCCCTCTCTCAGATCAAGATATCACTCTATATATAGAGTGTTACAAT
>NC_080052.1:9052593-9100093 GCF_026212465.1 Amaranthus tricolor | reverse complement strand
TAGCGAATCTGACTCCGGGCATAATTTTGGGTCCACACAAAATAAATGGATCTAGATATGTTAGGACCTAACCCTTAATTAACTCATACTTGACCTATAACCATCCTCAAGTAGAAGGTTTAAAAGGGACGGAGTATGCCTTTCAAACATGTTAGGTCAGATAAGTGAAATTGCCTTATGTTAGGATCATATATAAACGAATCAAAAAGCCTTTGATCTGAACCAATCTCATTTAGTTAATTGGATTGAAAATTCAACCCTGACCTCTCCTCTTAAACTTGATTTCAACTACTTAATTCATTTAGAAGTTTCTATTTTTCTTTTAGCGTATTTTTAGGCCTAAATTTTTAACTTTTGTTTATGAGTCGTTTATGTTGTATATGCTTTTAAAATTAGGAATATATTAAGTGAATTAAGTTTGAGTTATACCAATTGATCAAATTGAAATTAACTCTTTTAATTAAATGTGCTATACAGACTTGTTTTGGATTTAATATTTTTATCTTGACATAACTTATTTAATGAACAAATCAAGTCGAATTAACTTAAATTTATTTATTTTAATTAGATGCAGATCAAATTAATAATCAAATTAACATTTTGCGGAACCTAAAAGTACCAAGGAGATGTAATGAAGTACTGCCTCTAATTCACTATAATTATCCTCTTTCCTTATTTGGTTTGTTCATTTTAATTATTTCATTTTTTTTAAGCTATATATATTTTACCAAATTAAGGATTAATGAGCCAGAAGTTGGTATAAAAATTGTAGGTGTGTGAACGCGTTAATTTATTTCCCGCTATCACGTGCGGAGGAAGATTTGTTTCAGTGCAGCGGGGTACACAATATCACCATAGAGAACTGTAATCACACGGTGAATTTTTCCCTGTAGGTTTCCAACTCCATCATAATTCTTGGGCCTTATATGTGTGAATATTTTGTAACACAAAAACTTTAACGAGATGGTCTCTGAGATCGTCAATTTGGGTTAGCCTAATTCGCGCATGTAATATTATTTTAATTTTCTGGGCATTTATTAATTTTTATGTTAAAGGTATCTATTTTAAAAATCGATACCTTTAAGATCAAAATTAATATATTTAAGATTAAAATTGAAAAATGTCCAAAATATGAAAAAAATATGCCCAAATTATTACACACGAGAATTAGATCGATCCGAATTGACAATCTCATTATTAAGTTGTCTCGTCCAAGACCAGCTGATTTTGTAAGATTGACTAATGAAAACATAAGATTAAAATAAGTGAAGTGATGGAAGAAAATATGCCAATGAGTGCAAGAAAAAACTGATTTCTTTTGAGCCAGGAAAAAAATTAATTTTTTGTTTGATAGTGAGAAGATAAAATGTATTAGAAATGTATATAATATTGAATTTTGAATATTTAAGGAGATTTTAATTTTCTTTTAACATTACTTTTTGTTGTTTGATATTACAATTAAATTATGTTTTAAGCTATAAATTTGATGCTCTTAGAAATTACAACTACGAATTTTTTGCCTTATGAACAAGATAAATTAAAAAGCTCAAGCATTGTAACTAAACGGTCAGATTTTCGATATCTTTGACCGTATATGACCTATTGATTTAGATTTTTCCTTTCACTAAGCATAAGTAACCTTTAACGTTATTTTTTTAGAACTTTTTAAAATCAATTTCTTATTTACCCATTTATATATAATTTTAATATTTAATTTATTTTAAATATTGAAAATTATTTTGATCTCCCAAAGATGTGCAATCTAAATATGTATTTAAAGTACATAAATGAAAATTGGGTGTAATATAATTCCCAGCATATTATGCTCTAAGTAAAGAACATTTCATATACTCACAATGCAAAGACGACTCCAACAATATATTTCATTATCCTACTGTGATTAGTGATAAAGTGACTTCTATCTATGATGAGGTTTGAGAGTTTAAATGTATGAAATTTTACCCTTGTTAGAACACAAATATGAGGTTGTTTCAGAAGAACATTGATAGTAAAAATTATATGTAATTTTACGTAAATCAGAACTGCACATAATTTAATGAGTCATTTTACTATGATTCATTATATATCAAGATCAATGAATTATAAATTTTTTATGCCACTAAAATAACAAATAATTTCAGAACTCGTAGTCATTCTGACTTAATTACCAAACTGGCCTAGACTTATCAACCAATTATTGGATATAATCGACGATAGGAAACATTATTTTATATTAAAATTTTAGGTTGAGGACACCGATCTTAGATTTTATGTTTATGTATCCCACTCAAAAACAAAGTTTAGGCGGAGAAAGTTGATGGATAATCCATACACGTACCCCTCCAAAGAGGGGGCCAGAGGAAAATGGTTAAAATTACTTCCAAAAACATAGAGCCTTGCATAGAGATAAAAATGAGTGACATCATGTTGTCATTAGAAAAATTACTTGCAAATAACAATATTAGACAAAATCAGGGATGAGTAAATAAATAAAGAAATAACCTTAGAAACTAGGACATGAAGATGTGTAATTGAAGGAAACTATTGTTAGTCTAAAACATAGATTCGAAGTCTCTAACTATTCTTATCCCTGTTATGGTCCCAGAGAGGTGTAAATCACTCAAGTCGTTTTTGATTTGCTCGTCCCACGTTTTCTTAGGTCTTCCATGACTTCTTTTACCCTCTACCATGATGCTTTTTATCCTTCTTATAGGAACATTGACAATCTTTCTTTGCACTCGTCTAAAACATCTTAATCAATTTTTACGCATCTTTGCGGATAATGGAACAACCCCTAGCTCTCCTAAACTCCTCATTCCTAATTATATCCAAATTTTGTTATTGCACATCCAACATAGGCTCAACATTCAGATCTTTACTATTTTCATCTTTTGTTTGTAAATCTTCTTAACGGATCAACAATCTATTCCATATAGCAATGTAGGCCTAATGGCAACTTGTTATATTTTATCTTTAAATCTAATCAAAAACTTTTATCACATAACACCCAAATGGTCGCTCGCCACTTAAGCAATACTGCTTGTATTCTATGTGTTAATTCTTCATCAATCTCCTTATTACTCTAGATAACCGACCCTAAATACTTAAACTTGGTTATAGTTACAACTACATCTTATCCAGTGGTCACCTCTGGATCATCCACTTGCTTTGTGCCACTAAAATTACATTTTAAAAATATTGCTTTTGTACAACTTATACACAACCGCCCTTTGCCTTCTTAAAACGACCTCCATTCCTGTAAGTTAGTATTATCCTCCTTCAAGTTTTTGCTATCAATAAAATATTGTTAGTGAATATCCTACACCAAGGCATAGTTTTCCAAATAGATTTGGAAAGCTCATATATAATGATGATGAAAGGGAATGGACTTAGTATCAATCCCTGATGTAAAGTCACTCTAATTAGGAAAGACACTATAATCCTAACAGGTATATGTATGTTAGTTGATGCGTCATCATACATCGTAGTATTCTATAATGAGCATTCTCCAAATTAGTGATCACCATATGCAAATCCTTCTTTTGCGCATTATATTTTTCCTTCAGTCTTGTTAACACATAATAGCCTCAGTGGTTAATCTTCCTAGCATGAAATAAAATTGGTGCACCCTAATCACTGGCTCTTGTCTAGTTCTCCTCTCTGTCACTCTTTTCCACAATTTCATTGCGTGCCGGAGAAGTTTGATCATTTTATAATTCCCTTATACTTATGCATCACCTTGGGATAAGTATACCACTCTTCCATTCAGATAACAATGAAAAGATTAGTGGACTCTTGAATATCATGTTCTCTCAGACATCTCCATATCTCAATCAAGATGTTGTCAAGATCGACAACCTTGACTCTTCTCATATCTTTGAGAGCTTTTCTTATTTCCTCTGTGGTTATATCACTGTTTTCTTCATACTCATATTAGGTATGAATCTTGAGAGTCTCTCTTCTCACCTTCTCAAGTCCTTTAGTTTCATCAAACAGTTGAGAAAAGTATTATACCACCTTGTTTGATGTCCTATCATCTCAACAAAACTCTCCCTTCCTCATTCTTATTATACCTAAATATCTCAATGTCTCGCAACTTTTGAGACCTAGCATTTACGTGCTTGAAAATATGTTTTCCCCCTCTTTTGTATCCAACTTCTTGTAAAAGTTTTCATAAGCCCAGCGTTTTACTGCCACCTTTGTCTTTCGTTTGACTTCTTACTAATTTATTTTTCTAGATAAATCATTATGCCGCTTAGGAATTTATTTGTACTAAGAAATCGCTATGTCGTCATGGTCATGGTCATCAGCCCGGTATCCTACATAAAATCAAGATCCGGTGGAAAATAAAATGGATAAACCGCTATTTGACTTAGAAATTTATAGGACAGATAAAAACTAAATTGCGATCCTATGAGGACAATATATGCGAAAATAAGTTTGTATTGATGGAAAAGTGAGAATAAATTTTTTAGTTGGTTATATTTTGGAAAAGATGATATTCATTGTTTGATTATGCTTATTCGTATTCATATGTGTATTCATCAATTATGCTGTCGTTAACATTTTATTTCGTTATTGATAAGTGAGTAAAGTAAATTAATTTAAAATTTAAGTTATATAAACCACTAAACTAAGATTACAAACTATGTATTACACAAACACTTATATACTACTCAATCCGTTCCTTAAAGAAGTTCTCATTTGCTATTATTGGGTGTTTCATTTGTTGTTGATATAAATAATCTTTTTATTATAAATTTTAGACAAAAGTAACTTTGTTTATCGTCATTTTAATATTTTATTAATACTTATGGTCCCCATATATGTTTCACTAACTTTATGTTAACATTTTTATATTCATTATGATCCTTAAATATTTTTTACAAACTTTATAAAAACATTTTTTATTAGTTTTGGTCTCTATATTTTTTCCACTAACTTTCTTTGAATATTTTTTTAATATTTATAATCTTCACTTTTTCACAATTAAATTTATTATTCAATAAAATAATATATCTACTATTTATAATATTTTATTTTTCTTAATTTTCGTGAATATTTATTACGAGAATTTCATTAAGAAACGAAATGAGTAGTAATTATTATATTCATTCTTGATTTAAATTCGGTTAAGTTTCTATTTTTACTCTCACATATACTCCTATAATTATACTTCTACCATTCTACTCTCTTTTGATCTAATGTTTCATTTGGTTTTTTTAACATTATTTACCAATTACTCTTAATTTGTATTTTATTTTCAATTCATAAATTAATACATATTTGAATAAAATCTTATTTGATATAATTTATTAATTTTATTTATATTAACGTTTTACAAATTTTAACCAAATACAGTTAAAGATATTTAGAATTAAAATAACAAATCAAAAATTTGATTAGAATATTTTCATCCCTATAAAAAGAACCCCACGAGAACTATCATGGGAATGATTACACTGAATCAAAACCCATGTAGCGTGAAATAAACTTTTAATTCAATTTCTTCTCTACCAACGGTCAACATTTTCCAACTTGACACAAAAACTTTCGCACATTCAACCATTACCCCACCACCATTTCCAACTATTTTCCCTTTAAGCTTTTCACCAAGTCACTCGCCTTCTTTCTATCTTTATACTTCTATTTTCATTCCACGTCTCTACAAACATTAAAGCTTCAATCTTTTAACTATTTTTACCTATTTTTCAGCTCAGCCGCCAACCTATAGGTATTGCTTCTTTCACCCTTTTCACTTATTTGCTTTTTTTGTATTGATTTTTCACTAAAGATGATTACTTGATTAGATTACACAAAGCTCTCATAAATTTGTAATTCTTGTTAAGAGTTATTAGATTTTTAGCATATGGGTGTTGGAGATTTTGTGATTTTGTTCATGGGTTTGTCTCAAAATGTGATTTGGTCTTTAAAGTTCAAATCTTTATGATGAATTATAAATAATAATGCTACTCTATTATTCTTTCACCATGTGGGTTTATCTTATAATTTATAATTGTTTTGGGCTTGTTGGGTGATTTTTGTTTTGCAATTTTGTGCTTATATGAGCTGGTACTGTTGGGATTTTCCATAAAAGCAACAATATCCCACACTTAGAAAAAGGATTTGACATGTTTTGTTGTGTTTTTGTTATGGGAAACTTTAAAGATTTCTGTTTAGTAGTTATATTTCTAATTATAGAAGAATATTTATTGTCATAATGTTTTCCAATTTATGGCCTGGATAGTTGATCGAGGGATCAACACACATGGGGTAGATTAGAGGCATTGTTATTGTTCTTGCTTGCAAATTTTGGTACTTGATAAGGCATTATCAAATAGGTTACTTCTTTGATGAGTTGGCTAATATATATTATTTTCATTCTCGCTTTTAATACATGTTTAACAATTAGGTGACATCTAACATGAGAATTTATATACTTCAGAGGCTATTATACATTGTTTTACATGAGATTCTATATAAAAAGGTCATTGTAATTTGTAGTTAATTTGTGAGTTTGTAAGCTTTTGTTCTTTGACTCTTTTCCTTAGTTGATCTTGAAAGTTTTGGCCACATTATTGATATTGATCTTTTGTGTTTTACTTTGGTTTGATTCCTGTGGCAGACGATTGAGGTTGCGGGTGTGAGAGGTAATCGTCATCAGTCTTCAATCTCATCAATAACTTTGGGATGTCTTACTGACTCTTACTTCGGCTCTTTGTATAATCGGGTTCTAGGTTTTCAATACATAGAGTAGGTTGCTCTTTTCTAGTAACCTTATATTCAATTTCACCATCGGTTCTCCTATTATACATCTCTCAACCTTGCTGGTAGTTGATTTTGTACATAGGTTGTTCTCAGTGCTTCTTGATTTATTACTGAGCGTACACCGATATTTTTGGAGATTTCTGGTTTTTGAATGCATTCTCTTGTTCAAGTAGAATGAGTGCATGAATAGATACGATCAGTCATTGATTTTAGTCACCAAGTATGGGTAGCTGCTATGCTATATTACAAATTCTGATATGCGTCATATGTTTATCACTTTCTATTCAACGGCCACAAGTCTTTGCAGTTGACTTTGTTACTGAGGTTGGAAGGAGACTTCTCCGGGATGGAATCAAAGAAGAAGCTACATTGCCTGCAGTTCATGTACAAAAACACCACAACGGTTACTCGTTTTCTTCAAAGATGGTAGCTATGGCAGTACCTGGAGTACTCATTTTGGGTTGTGCTTTGATGTGCCCCTGTTTTCAACGTAGAAAGAAAGATATTCACTATACTGATTCCCCGAAAGATTTGACTGCTAGTAAGTATGGCTCTGGTTTCTATCTAGCTGTTTTGCCCATGACTGATTCTGAGCTCTTATCATAAGAAATCTACAACATGATGATTTTGATTTTTTCTTGTAAATGGCATAAGCTGATCCAAATCTTCTAATTTATTGGAAATTTGGGAAGGGAGTATATTGTGTTTCTTGTTAACTGTTAATCAAATACAGAAATCTTGTAAGTTCATCAGACTGCTGACAGTTGATAAGTTAATTGCAGTTGATTCATCTTCTTCCTTTGAGGGAAGTTCACATATGGAAAAGGTTGCTGCTAGTCCATGGAGACACGCCCCACCGAGCCCATGTCCATCACGAATTCCGCCAGCCAGTCCAAATCCATCGCGACATCCCCCACCTAGTCCTCGATATGCAGCATCCCCTAGGCCCGATAGGTTTGGATCAGTTCATCTTAATTTTAGTCAGATTGCAAAGGCTACACACAGCTTCTCATCAACATTTAAGATCGGTGAAGGTGGTTTTGGAACCGTGTATAAGGCTCAGCTACCTAGTGGGCAGTGGCTTGCTGTAAAAAGAGCAAAAAAGGTTTGAAATGAGTTCTTAATGGTTCTAAATTTCATTCCCTGCTGCCTTATCTTTTATCTGTGCAACAAAAAAACTAAAATATTGAGAAATTTTTATGTACTTTGGTAATCCGCTCATGCTTTATGCACTTGGAAGGAATAGGATGTTAACCTATAGACCTCAGTACTTGGATGGTATCTTCAATTTCTGATGTAGAGCTTCGAGAACAAATTGAAGATCACATATTGACATTAGTTGTCTCAAAATATAAAGTGGGATATGGAAATAGATGCATTTGATTATTCAGCTTAGTTACTCTTTTGAACGTTCGCTAGCTTGTGATTCTAAACTGAAAATCATACTGCTTTGGATGTGTCATCTTTCATGTTAATGAAATTGGTATGCGTTTGATCTTCACTGATAATTGCAATCTAAAGGCACAATTGCAATCTAAAGAATAATCTAAATTGATGAATTCATTATTGTTATTGTTAATATAGTGTTTCTTGTGTCTCAAATTGTGTTTTTATCATCCTCTTTTTCTCGGTGCAGTCTTTAATGTTTTTTAGCTCTAGTGATTTTTGCGTGTTCTCCGTTTTGTTTTAACTAGAGTGGATTATATGTACTTTGGCTTTTGGACCTTAATGTTCAAAAAAGAAAAGGCTCTTTAGTGTTTATAATTAATATATCACTTATTCAAAGAAAACTAGCAAATGATTTTTTTAATTGGGATTAGAACGAAAACAACCTCTTTTTCATTGTTCCGGAAAAGGTTGTGGATACCCAATACCTAACCGTCAATGAGCAAGGCAGGAACTATTTAGTGACATTGGGAAATACGTCATGTTAATGTCGTACAGTTCCTTGTCTAATTAGCTCTAATTTTTGCCTTCCTTACCCATTTTGGAGACTCTTGAGATTTGACAGTCGAACTCTTACACTCCTAAAATAATTGTGGACATTTACTTAGAAACATGTGGCTTGTTGGCATGTTGCATTTAAAAACATTTTTTCTTGCCATTTCATCAACAGCGTAATAATCTGTATATGTACGCTGTAAGCCTGTAAAGTTTTGTTAAACCTAGTTTTCCAGATTAACACCTGGTGCATTTCCTAGCCAAGATCACCTTTGGACTGTCGTTGATGTTGCTCGGAAGGTGTAAAATTAGTGTGTTAATCTAATCTGATTGTTGAAACAAGAACGTCCAACTAGTTTTAACCACTTTTATCCTGGCTATAGTTACTGATTTGTGTCACATGATTCGCTAATCTCCTCGCGTATCGCAAATTGAAAAAAGAGAATTATGGTCGGTTTTGGGCTATTCTTGGGAAAATTTGAGCGAATTGCGAATCAAAAAATAAATTAGCTAGCGAATTATGTTACACTGTTATTGATTAGAAAATTAAATGTATACAAAAATTCATTTCTGCCTTGCCACAGGAACACTTTAACTCTGCCGAATTTAACAGTGAAGTTGAGATCCTATCAAAAATTGAGCACCGAAACCTAGTGAGACTGCTTGGATTTGTTGACAAGGGAAATGAACGTCTTGTCGTAACTGAATATGTTGCAAATGGAACTCTTAGAGAACATCTGGATGGTAAGCTCTTCTTAGCTACTTGATTTCGTCTACACTCGACATATATTATTCAGTATGTAGAACTAGATTAAATGTTTTGGATGTAATGTTGGACAGGCTTAAGGGATAGAATTCTGGATTTCAAGCAGCGGCTCGAGATTGCTATAGATATTGCTCATGGCCTAACATATCTTCATCTCTATTCAGGTTGAAAAAGATCGTGTTTCGATCCTTTAATCTCTCGTTTCTTTGTAGCATTCTCGTGTCTAAATGTTTGTCGTTGATCATAATAGAGAAACAAATTATTCATCGAGATGTGAAGTCGTCCAACATTCTCCTGAATGAGAAGTTGAAAGCCAAAGTTGCGGATTTTGGATTTGCTAGAGTCGGTCCAGCTGAGGGTGATCAAACTCATATATCAACCAAAGTCAAAGGAACTGTTGGATATCTTGATCCAGAGTACATGAAAACCTATCAACTCACCCCGAAAAGTGATGTTTACTCTTTTGGGATTTTGCTTATTGAAATTCTGACTGGACGTCGTCCTGTGGAACCCAAAAGACCCATTGAAGAGAGGGTAACCATCAGATGGGTAAGTTTCTTTCTCGTCTAAAAGTATTTATCAAGTTTTTTTGGTCGTCATGGTGGCTCAAAAATCGAACTTTCTGCTGCATTAAGTGGGATGAGGTCTGTTGCTTAAGCCTTAAGTATTGGTTATTGTACAAAATATGCAAATAGTTTACTCTTGATCATGAAAATTTTAATGTACCCCTGAAAATGGCCTAAACCCCAAAGCCTTCCCCTCCGGAAAAAAAAATTACTCATGCGGTCATGCATATCACAACACAACCTACCATCTCTCGCTGGTTAGCGGTGTCCTTGGGTTATGTTATTCTTTAACATGATACGAGAAGAATGATAAGAGTCAGTGCCACCTTCCCCCATCTTTCAATTAATTGGGAACAATTCCACCTTTTGGCAGTGTCTTCCGGTATCAGTCCCATATGAGTATATGACCTATTATATCAGTTGACAGGTTAACTCTCATTTTCTTGCCTCTTCTTTGCTCCTCGTTTCTCTGCTGACCTGGGGCCCATCCCAACACCACCATTGCGACCCAATAACCACCATTAAAGGTCCTTAATCTGGACCTGTATAACATAATTCGCTAGCTAATTTGTTTTTTGATTTCGCGATTCGCTCAAATTTTCTCAAGAATAGCCCAAACTGACTACAATTTGCTTTTTTCAATTTGCGATTCGCGAGGAGATTAGCAAATCATGTATACTGATCTCGACCCCTGACTTTCCATCATTCACCTCTTCTCTAATTTCCCTTCTTTATGAGTCTGTGCCCACCCCCAAGCTTTCCAACATTAGACAATAACAACCAACATTAGTTCATATCTCGTATGTGACATATCCTTTTCACCATCTCCACAAAAGTTCCCACAGCTGCATCCATCTTCTCTCTTTGATGATTTATATCGCAATTTTCATCACCAACCACAAAAATTCAGCGTCAACACAAAAATTGATGACCCCCACCACAAAACATTCAGACATAAAATTAGCTTGGTAAGCTTATTCGCCATTATCCACAATTAATTCAAGCAATGATCAAGAGTGCGGCTGAAATTAGGGAGAGGAAAGCAAAATATACATACTTTGGTCATTTGAATGAGAATTCAGGGTTCGGTAGAAACAATAACAATGACCAAACAAAAATATGAACAATGACATCTTTCAACTTTGTTACAATTATTCTTAGTCCGATATTAAAATAATATTGCAGGCAATACACAGCTACAATGAAGGTGATGTGCTCAGACTGATCGATCCACTAATGAATGAACCGGTAGATGTCGAAACTCTCAAAAAGATGTTTTGTTTGGCATTTCAATGTGCTGCACCGGGAAAAGCTGATCGACCGGACATGAAAATGGTTGGGGAGCAATTGTGGGCAATAAGGATGGAGCATCATAGGGCAAGAGTAAGATAGATGACGGATATATCATATATATGCTTGCATACTTAAACTACAGTTTGCATCATGCTAAGGAGTGGCTTAATGTGTGTGCTTCCATTTCTTAGCTCTTTGAGGAATACCATTCATGGAGGTGTAAGGTGTTAGTGTGTACATTCTATGAGGAAATCATCACTGTAGCATTCAGGATTTTTTTTGGATAACCTTGTGTAATATATTTTTGTGGTCTTAATGATTATATATATATATATTTGAAGTATTGAAATTTTATATCATTTTTAGTTTCTTGTGTACAAGTATTTTGTATATTTTAGCTTTCAACGCAATATAAAATAGAATTCAATTGAAAATGATGTCTGTGGTTGGGTGTTTGGCAATTAGCTATGGCTTATTTGGTCAACTGCTAAAATTGATTTTTTGGTTAATTGTTTAGCCAACAATTACTTATTTGCTTCAAAGATATTTGTTTAATATTAGTTCCTCTGTTTCGTTTTGTTGGCTATATTTGAAATATTTATACAAGGAGTAATATATTTAATTATGTTTTTTTTTTTCATGGATTTATATTTTTGATTTAAAAACAGGATAGTGTTTACAACTGTTCTGAATGAACATTTACTTCCATGTATATGCACCTTGCTTTCCTACTCTACCTTGATTTGCTTAATATTCCATTCATTTGGATCCTGTTCTTTTTTCTCCACCTCTATCTCCTTTCTTTGTCTAGAATCAAAATTATCAGTGTGATTTTGCAAAGTTGTCTAAATCGTCGAAAATCAATTAACGGTGAAAGATACATCTATGTAGGAGATGACAATACTGTTGAACTAGAAGCAATTGGAAATTTTAGATTATTGTTAAAGACTGAATTTTATTTGGATCTTAATGAAACATTTATTGTACCGTCTTTTTGACGGAATTTATTTTCAATTTCTGCTTCGAAAAATTTGCAAAAAAAAAATGTAACAAACAAATGTAAACGAAGGTAGAAGTTTGTTGTACATGTTGATTGTTTATTATGATAAGAGTGAGTGAAAATGCATTAGCCAATGAAAAAGCTACTCATAGTAGTTTTTGATTTAGGCTTGCAATCTAGCTTAAAACCTATCTATCAAATACTTTTTGCTGTTTTAACCAATTAAAACGGCAGGAGCCAACAAAGAGTATCCATTTACTAAATGCACCCAATAAATAAAACAAATGAACTAGTGATATGCTATCTTTCATAAATTTAAGAATTAGTTAAAACAATTGTGAAGTCTAAATCATTAATAAATTATAGCCGCAAAGTTTATTACTTAAGAGTATTAACCACTATAAATCAAAAAGTAAAAGCATCGTAACCATGGAGGTTCTATGTATAAATTAAATAAAGAATGTACTTTCAAATGATCAAATCCGTTAAGATCAAGAATATCCGGTCAAAAACATTGGATTATGTCTCATTTAAAGAGCAAATACCAATTTGTAGGAAAGGTTCTAAGTTCAATTCTCACATAGTCTTCTTCTCTAAGTCTACCCTATAATAAAATAATATTCAATCAAAGAATACACATCAAGAACAGTTTTTTCTTTTTGCAAAAAATTTCCAGAAGTACCTGAAAAATTTCTATACTTGATTTCACATGTTGTTTTTATCCTATCTATCAGCTACACATCTATGCTGCATGGAGTATCATGTTTCCCATCCAGATTTGATTTCCTTCAAGGCTTCAACCACATGAACTATATATCTTGAGTCAACACCAAAAGAAGCTCCAATATGTTTGGAGATGACTACATGTTTGCAAAGGGAGTAAACTGGAATCTTAACCTTTTCCATCTTCTAGTCACCAGTGAAGGATTTAAACTCAATATGTGTTCAGGCATGAAATCGTGTCTCGTCAACATCCCCACAACAGCCGGTCTCTGCATTCAAGTCGTAAGTTACAGTTAATGTCGCGGACAAAATGTATGAAAATTGAAAACTACTCCCTTCGTCCCCTGTTTGAAAGTTGTAAAATTCACGCAACAACACAACATTATTTCATCGCCCAAATGCCATAGCTCCCACCTTGGGTGAGGTTTGGGGGTCAGATTTACGCAACCTTACTCTTGTTATAAGATATTTGTGTATACAAATGACTAGTGGATGCTGCGATTTGCGTATCAAACTAAAAATGACTCGACTTAAAGTGAAGTAGAAAGTAGACATGTAACTTACATCAGTAGTTATCGGGGTGACTAACATGTGCCTGAGACCAACTTCTCGGAAAAGTACATGAGCCTTTGCTAAAGACATCGTCTCCACAACAGTATACGGTGATGCATTCGTGAATGGGTGAAGATCAACAAACATCTTCATTTCTTCATCTTTAAATTGTATATCTTCAATGTCATCAATAGTGTCAAATCCACCCTTGGCAAAGTCCACAGAAGAAAACTGCTTAAATACATCAGCACCAGCTGACACGGGTGTGAGCGAGAAGGCTTTCTTCTTCAACAACACGATAAGATGGCTTCGAAGGATTAAGCCAAACAATTTAGGCATGCCAGATTGTGTCGGGACATCAATCACAGGAAAACCATTGTGACCTGACCTTCTGAGAATATTGACTATATTTCCAACCTTTTCGATCCCATGGAGATACTCGAGTGGGCCAGTAACTACGTCAGCTACAGTTAATTGACTCATGAATGGCTCATTATGGGATTCTAGGTAAGGGAATCCCTTCAGCTTCATCATGATGTCATATATATTGGCGTTGAAGCCATCCGCCACTGTTTTGGATACAAGTAGAACTAACATCACCAGTGGCAGTAGTAACAGGTTATTAGTGAGTTCGAGGAGAATAACACACAACGAGACTGTCATTCTCATGGACCCACCAAGAAAAGAAGCAGCACCGAGCACAGCAAAGAGACCATTGTTCAGACTCGTATTTGAACCAATTAGCATCCCAATGTAACGTCCATAGGATGCACCCGTCACAATAACAGGTACAAAGAGACCAGAAGGAACGACAATTGCATAGCTAAAAATGCTTAGGAAAAAACATGTTACAAAAAATATAAGCATGGATATACCATAAAATTCAGAATCTGTGTTGAGACTAAAGAGGTTTCGTATCGCATCATCATTTGTGTTGAAAATCAAACTGGCAAGATCATTGTAGTGTCCTGGGGCACACTGGAACTTCTTGTAGTTACCAGAACGGCCTATAGTAGGACAAGCCTCGGCTGCATCCCTCGGACAAGGTTGGCAAGGTGCAAACCACGGAAGCCCAAACAAAAGGCAGGAGGTGAATATAGAGATTGAACAAGCTAGAACTATTTGATAAACAAGACCTTTCCTGAAATGTAGACCAACAGGGACGGTCAGATCAAGGGCGAAGCTACATGGGGTGCCAGGGAAATCTGGCCCCCAGTTTACTAATTTATAATATTTATATAAAGGGTAGTCAAAGTAGTAGAAATGAAATCTGAGTTTTACGATTTGTATCTTTATAGAGTGATAATTCATTAAACTCGACTAATTTATAATATTTGACTTTATATATAACATTTCTTTTTATATATGACACTTTTGCTATAACATTTCTTATTGTCATCTTCACAGTTTTCCATCTATTTAAGTGTCTAATTATAAAATCCTCCCATTTAAAAACAAAATCTCAGACTTTATATATAACATTTGTTTTTATATATAACACTTTTGCCAGGGTGTTGACTATTTAAATTTAAAATCCTGGCTTCGTCCCTGGGTCAGATAGCTATAACTGCAAACTTCTTTTTCTGCCTTGAACTACAGTACTTGGTAAGCTAAAGCATGACTTACCCGTTTATTAAACTATAAAGTCGGAGAACCTTCTCGAGAATAAAATTGTACAAGGCACCCAAAAAGCCCCCGATTAGTCCAACCAGCAGCACAGCAGGCACATCACTGAGGTGATATGCAAAGTTCTCTTTTGTGACATTATACATTATCAAACCACCTGTGCCAAAGAGTCCACACTTTCCGCTGTAACATAGATCCATGAAACCGCGGAGCATGATAGCAACGACTGCTGTACAAAAGAATGCTCTCCACACTAGCGCACTTCTCCACCTGAAAAAACAGAATAACAAAGAGAAGTCGCGCTGTTTTCTTTTCGAAAGAAAACCATTATCTGAATATGTTAGCCTTTCTGTAAACTAGCTTAATTTTGTTGTCAAAAAGAGAGTTATCATACCAAGTAGCCATTTCTTCTAAAGCAAACAACACACCACCAACTGGAGCTCGAAAAGCCGCAGCAATACCAGCAGCAGTTGCACAAGTGACTAGATCTCTCCTATCTCGGTCATTTTTGAAATAATGTAGCCATTTCCAAGTCAACCCATATTTTGTCGATCCACCTTGACCCAGTAGTGCACCAATACATGAAGCAGTGTGAACCATTGGGCCTGCTTTTCCGATGTGAAGGGAAGCAGAAACGGCAGATATACTGCCAACTATCTGTAAACAAGAACACAGCTGATACAATGATATGCACAATTCAACCACTATCTTAATCCAAACCTCATTGAAAACAACAACAAAGCCTTGGTCCCAAAAGATTGAGGTCGACTACATAAACCAATACACTAGTTTGAGTAGTCGTCTGAATTTTTCTTCTCCATGCAACAAACGTGATATACAAGTGAAAATATGAACATACACACATCAAATTCTGCTTAGGTACAGCATGACATGCAACTAGGTGTAGAATTTTCTTGTATTAGTTTTAAAAGCACTAGGTACATGAAAATCTTGATTTTGGATTCGGGAAAGGCTGATGCTTGTAGTAGTCGTATATAACACAGTCATTATAAGACGTAACTTAAGTTCATTATTTCAATGGTGCCAAAGATTTACCTAGGATTATAGTATAAACAAATATAAATATAAAAAAATTTTCATGTCCCTAAATATCTTTTTACATTAATTAACTTTCAACTATCAGCTAAAATTTACCAAAGTAACCAGCTAATGAATTCAGCTGGTCAAATCAGTTAATAAAACCATCTAGTCAAATCAACCATTCCAATCAGCTATCAACTATCAGCTATAAGTTGTTTGTCAAACTCTCCCTTATAATACTATAGTTTCGGATTATAATGGACTAAAGTAAAATGGTTTATTAAATCATGTGCGTTTCTTATTTGTTTGAAGTTGCACATGACGTATGCTACAAAGGGTCATCGGAAACAACCTCTTTTTTATTTTTATCATTTACAAAGGTAAGGTTGCGTACATCCGACCCTCCAAAACCCCACCCTAAGTGAGAGCCACTTAATGACACTGGAGTAATGAAATATTGTATTGTAGGATGTAGATCAAAGTCCAAACCTTAACAACCAAAGTGCTTAATGAAAAAATGGCAGGTGCATCTACACCATTCAAATAAGCCTTAACTTCTGGTATGCCAGATCCAGCAGCTGCCGGAGACACAAGTGCAGTAAATAATGATGCAAAAAGTGTTAGTCCAAAATTGAAACCTGTAAAGATCAAAAATGCTGACAAGTGCCTACATGAAAGCAAAAGAAAAAACCAATCAGATATCTAAAATCACAAGCCTTAAATCAATCAAAAGAAGGGAAATGTTGAATTTGAACCTTTTAGATAACATCATATTGGATGTGATAACAAATTTCTGGCCAGCTACATTCTCAACAGCAAGATTATTAAAGAATCCAACCAAACTAACACTCAAACCAATAAGAAAACATAATGCCCACTTCATACTAATGTATTGGTAAATCTGAATTTTCCCTCTACTTCTCCAATCTTGCTTGAAAAAATCATTCTCAATAATTCTGCAAAAAGTTCCAAAAATATATGCAATCCCAGAAAATGCAATCAATCACCATACTGACTATCAAAAAAACTCAAAAAAACTAGAGTATGATAAAGTTAACATTCCCTCTAAAATCATACAACCCCAAAAAACAACTTTTTTTAGGAAACTATATCCTTGAATGATCAAAATAAACTAAAAGATAGTAATGTTTCATGAGCAGTTACAAAATACAAATTCAACAACATTCTAGAAATTAAGGCTTTGAATAGGGAAAATGTTGGAATTAACAAGAAAAACATTACAATCTTTCTATAATCATAATCATCATCATCATCATCGAAATGAGACCAAGGTAGCGTCTAAGGAGGGTGGGAAAGAAGGCATACCAATACCCTGATCACGAGGAGGATAATCTTTCTATAGTCATACAACTAAAACATATAAACAAAAACTACTTTTTTTTTTTTTAGGGAATGACATCCTTGAATGATCAAAACAAACCAAAAGATATGAACTTTATGATAAATGGGCTGTTACAAATCAAGCAACATACAATACATCAAGGCTTTGAATAGGGAAGATGTTGGAATCAATAAGATAACCATGACAATCTTTTTATAATCATACAACCCAAAAAGACATACTCGTAAGCTAAATTCTAATATTAACAAAATTAACCAAAAAGAAATGAATTTTATCATATGGGCATTTATATATTAGACACATACTCAAAATCAATGCTTTCAATAGGGAAAAGGTAGGAATAAACAAAATAAATATGACAATCTATCCATAATCTTACAACATTACAACCCAAAACACAAACTAAATCCAAAAGTAACAAAATTAACACAATGAAATGAGGTTTTTATTCATATGGGCAGTTAAAAAATAATGGCATACTCATAATCAAGGCTTTCAATTGGGCAGACATTGACACCAACAAGAGCAAGCTGAGAACTTGTATTGGTAAGACGAGATAATTGTTGATTGGAAGTGTGATTAAGAGGCTCAATTAGTGACTCTTCGTCCCCTCCATTCAGTTCTGAACTCATTATTATGATTACCTTTTAAAATGTTGAAAATATGCAGAAAAAATTATGAAGAAAAATAATTGGTTTAATACCCTGAAAAAATTTAAGCCTTGAAATCATAAATAATGAAGGATAAGAGCTGATCAAGTAGAAGACAACTAGGGAAAAAGACTTAAAAATATTAACATTTTTTTAATAAATGAAGAAAAAATGAACAATTTTTATAATATTAGTAAAGTATATTATTTATATACTTCCATATGAAATTCCTAAAGGCCTGCATGAAAGCTTGTTTTGTGGTTTTTTGGTAAAAGATTGAAATGTTGGGTTATAGAATGGCATGGTTGCTGATGATATGAAGAAGTCAAGGATGATCCTCAATGGCTGCTTTCATTCATTATCTTAGTTGGTGAATTATTATGGTAATTTATTGTGGGATGACAATATAAAACATGCTATATCAAATACTTGTTTTTTAAATATTTTTAATTATAAATAATAAAAAGTTATAAGAATTTACTATTAATAATCTTTGCAATGAGACGATCAAACAAAATTTCACTTAATTATATTTTAATCTATAAATTAAAAACTAATTACAAATTAAAAAAATAAATAAATAATATTATTTTTACCAATATTATAAATGATTTGGAACGAAAGGAAGTATATAGCCTTTTGGTTGCTCAAGAAAGGTATGACATCATGAGAGAAGAATTAATTTGATTGGTAAAGTAATAACTTGGAACCTAGGGATTAGTGAGGGATAAGGCTGGACCCTTTATAAAAAATTTATGAAAGATACTCTGTTGTTCTATGAGAATGAACCTAAACTTTTTAGTTAAAATTTAGAGGAAATGGATTTGAGTTAGAAAATAAAATTCAAAAACGATGAGTGGTTAAGATTGGAGAGATTCTTTCTCCGTTCTAAAATAATTTTAATATTGGCAAAAAAGACATTATTTATTCATCACTTTTAATTTCTGATTATTTTTAACTCTAATTTTAAAAATAAATACTTTACCTAATTTAACTCTAATTTTAAAAAATCGAATTCTAAATTAGGTAAACATTGTCATGTAATTAACTATCATCCATTAAAATAATTTTATTAAAATCAAATTATATAAACATTTGTCGTTTTCCAACATTTTATTATTATGTATGATTTTATGTGTTATGAGTTACTGTCATATTAAGAAAAGTGTTTTATGGACTTAATTTACATTAATTTTAGTATGCACTAACTAAAAGGTAAATACATGGTGATGAGTCATCATACGGCAGGGCCATATGTTTGCAGCTTTGTTGAATCAAAGTGATGATATTGATATAGTTGGAGGAACGTTCAAAGTTGTTTTTATTAAAGGAAGGTTGAAAGTGCAAATAAGAGGAGGAACACAACACAGTATGCAGAGGTTCTACACTCTGTGCGCTATACACTTATGTTACTGATACTATGCAGCTATCCAAATGATGTTGCTCTGTGTGGCCAAGAGGCATTGTGCTATAATGAAGCCAACTTCTCAATAGGATCAAGACCGTAGTTTTTTTTTTTTTTTTTTTTTTTTTTTGGAGTTTGGCTTATTTGGCTTATTTGGTGGATTAGTTGGTGTTTAGGTGTGCTATATAGATTGATGTGTGATGTGTATTGTTAAAGCAAGTACCAATAATCTTAATGATGACGTTAACTTTAAACATATAATCGAACATGCTTTGTCTTGTACTTTAGAGAGGGTCGATAAAGATGTGTCGAATATGGGTGGTTTAAGGTTTGGAACGGTTGATGAGAGTTGCTTGATCAAAGCAACAAATAAAGAAGCAGAACAGTGAGTGGCTCGACCAACCGCTCGATCGAGTGAAGTATTGCTCGACCGGTCGAGCGGTGTTGGCTCGGACGAGCAAGGTGTGCAGAACAAGTCAGTAGCTTCTCTGGAAGCTCATTCGACCGAGCGAGGTAGTGGCTCGGATCGAGCGGAAGTTCAGCAGACTACTTTGGATCCTGTTTTTGGTCAGAATGTGAAATGACTATGCAATTATGTGGTGCAGTACTCTATTGTTTATTGTAATGTTTATTGTCATAGTTAATTAGGATGTTAATTGAGATGTTACATGTATGTTTATGGTGATTTATGAGGGAATACTAAGAGTGATGAATATCTTGGCTATAAATAGGATTCATCACTCATAGTAACATACACCACAAACACACATATTGTTGAGAGGGCTATTGCATTGTTAGAAACTTGAGAGTGTTCTTACTTTGCTTTAGTATTTGTGATCTTGAGAGATTGTTCTCAAGATAAGGGTGGTTTATTATACTTGTAATTGTTGAATTCATTATAATAAACTATATTTGAGGGGGAGGTATTCAAGATACCTCATAAACACTTGTGTTCATTTTGCATTATATTTTTCATTTGTTTTCTTTGTTAAACCTCTTTGAGGCTTGCGCTTTCATGTATTATGACGTTTAGTCTAGTTGGGGGTAATATAAGGTAACATCCTCGAGACAATCTGGTGTTGTATGCATAGTCTACTGCTATGTTTTTTTCCTTGAGTGGCCTGTTTCTTGGGTCCTCTTCCTTTGCCTTTTCCCCTTGCTTGGGGTTTTTTATGTCGCCCATTTTGGTCCCCTAAGTTTCAGTGTTTCTATTAATAAATTTTCCCAATTTTCATATAAAAACATGGAGTTGAGTCATCAACCTTGTCGTTCTAATCACCAACCATTAATCTAGATGAGGAAAAAGTTATTTGTTCTCGTTTCATTTCTCGACCTTCTTTGTTTCCTTATGGACGATAATAGGTATTGGAGATTTGATATTCTTCTTTGTTGATATATGGAAATTGTAGCATGGAAGAAAAAGGCAAACAAGAAGTGGTTTTTGACCCCTAGTATGATTCTTGAAACTGTTTTATTTACTTTCCATTTTCATGACTGATTATTTGCATTGAACTAGTAATGGTAATTGAATAATCGCTATTAAAGAGCTTAAATATGCTTATTTATTCACAATTTCTAACATCTTGATGATAATGATCGCTTATGATGATGATGAATCAGTTCAGGTTCCAAAAGGATGATGAATAAACAATGATAGTTATGGCAAGAACGCGATGGTGACATATGATGACGAAGATGAATGTTGATACAAAAATATGTAAAGTTTGATGACGACAGATAAATATAGCAAAGAATATTTGATCTTGATGTTGGGATGGTTTGTACTACATCAATAAATTAAAGATGGTTTGCACACTTTATAAGTCACTGGAGACTTCCTCCTATAGACATATGGTTTTGGAATGGTATCTCCTTGGCTTATGAAGTGTGGACACTTCATGTTTTCCCGATTATATGCTGGCATTTACAATAAGTCCAACTTAATTTGATATGGTATTCGAGTCGAAGGTTCAATTAAAAACTAAAATAAGGTAGGTTTGAAAAGAATGACATTGCTAGCTTAAGTGATTACTTCCACATACAAACTTGGTAAGAGCTCGCATGTGGGGGGGGGGGGTTTGAGATGGTTTTCTCACATCGATGAATTAAAGAAGGTGTGCAACTTTATAAGACATTGAAGCCCTTCCTCCCATTGCCATTTGGTTTTGGGATGATTTCTCATTAGCAAATGAAATGTGTACACCTCGTATTTCACCGATTATATATTGGTATTTACAATAAACTTTTTTGTAATCATTACAAGAAAATCGGTCACGATAACACTATGGGTTTTAAACTCCATAGGGTTCCAACTTGGTGGGTCGAGAAGTTTAGAGGTGGGAAGGGAAAAGTAAGACAAGGCGGTGGTAGTGGTCGTAGTCACGGGAATACAATAGTTGCGGGAATAATAGCAGTGGTATACGCGTTGCATCAGTTGACGTATTGTTATGAATGGTGTGACTTGAGTGCACATATGATGGGTGCATTCATGTGGTGACTCTTGGGATGGAATCCCATAAGTATGTCATGAATGGGTGTATTAAGATGAGTCTTAATATTTGCGGTTTATGATGATGATTAAAGTATGAATTAATGAGTTAATCATGGGAGTTATTGGACCTAAATGAAGAAGTTCAAAGGTTTAATTTCAAGATGCTCTACTATGCAAGTCGAGCAATACTGTCAGAAGCCCTCTGAAGTGCCGCTCGACCAGCTCGCTCGACCGAGCGAGGTCGAGCAAGCAGACAGAATGTAACCAGAAACTTCCTGCAGCCCGCTCGACCGAGCGAGCCTCTGCTTTGGTCGAGCGATGTCTCTGATGCTCCTAGGATGCTGTTTTTGACTCTTCAAGTTCTTGGGGATGTTTCATTATCATTTATTCATAGCTTTAATATACTTGATGTTACTTAGTGTGATCTCTCCTATAAATAGAGAGCTCTCATTGTAATGATCAACATCCACAAAATACACCCCAAGCCAAACACTAGCCTATATCTCTTCTCTATTGTAATTCTCCATATTTGAGAGTTCTTTGAACTCCTTTGATAATATAAGAGATACTACACGCCGGAGGACGTAGCCTAAGTTGGGTGAACCTTGTTAAATCTTTGTGTCGTTTTATTGCTTTACTTTCTCCTACAAACATCGATATCATTGACAGCGTAATTTGTTTGTCACTAAACTTCATACATTCGATCTTGGCAATATTGGAGTTTGAAACACATTGTTCGAACTCTAATATATCACCGTTATCAGACGTGGGTAATGGAATACAACCCACTATTTCCGTAGCAGGTTGTGAGAACAATGTAAGTGTTGGTCATGGCTCACAAGGATTCGAAGAGGCTTACCTTTTAATGATCTTACACTAAAACAAATATGATGCCTTATGAAATTGGTAAATGAATAACCAAACAAATGTATGATGGGTATGTTTTCTCTCTCTTAGATTTTGGATAAGTGTTCCACTAAGCATTTAACTGGTGTGAAACATTGTCTCTTTGCTTTTTGCGATACTATGGGCCCAATCGGGTTACCTAATGGTTAACAAGTGGTTGCTACAACCACACAAAAAGTAAAATTGGATGAACAACATGTTCATGACAATGTTTACTTTATGCCTAATTTATGTTGTAACTTTCTTTCTATATCTCAACTAATTGATGATAAACATTGTCGTGTATGTTTTACTAATAAATTTTGTGCTATATAGGACCATCATTCGAGAAACCTGATTGAAGACGGTGAATGGAAATGAGGACTTTATTAGTTTTGAGGGTATGTCATCACAAGTGCAACTACGAAGGTGGATGAGTTTTAAGGCAATTTACCAGTTTCTTTCTGGAATGTGAGGTGAATACATTCTCAGTGTTGCTTACTTAATTAATCACACACCATCTAAATGATTGTCGTATAAGACCCTTTATGAGATTCTCTTTGATAAAGAGCCTGATTACAATGAACTCAAAGTTTAGGTGCCTATGTTTTGTCATAATAATTAGTCTAAGAGAGATAAGTTTGCTCCTTGGATTAGAAAGTGTGTTTTTGTTGGTAAATGCTGATAATTTGATGAATTCTGGTGTTTTGTTTTGTGAAAAATACTCTATTATTCTTGTTTATTACTTAGAAGCATATTCAATATATACATGAGCATTTGTTCAATTGTAGTAACTGACAAGAACAAGGATAACTGCCTAATACAATGTAACTGCCTAATATGTAACTGCCTAATACAAGGTAACTGTAAAATGAATGAACTGCTTTCCAATACTCCCCCTCAAGTTAGGTCATGGGATCACCGATGCCTAACTTGCATAAGGTGCTATTGAAGATCTGTGATGAGACTGCTTTTGTGAGAATGTCTGCTAGTTGGTCTGTAGATCTAACAAAGGGAAGACGAATGACCTTGCTTTCTAGTTTCTCCTTGATAAAGTGTCGATCGATCTCTACATGTTTCGTTCGGTCATGTTGGACTGGATTTTCGGAGATGCTTATTGCTGCTTTGTTATCACAATATAAAGAGCTTGCCTGTGTCTGGAGAAAGCCCAGCTCTCCTAGGAGTTTCCTGATCCATAGGATCTCTGTAACTCCTTTTGCTATCCCCCTGAATTCTGCTTCAGCACTGGACAGAGCAACCACCTTCTGTTTCTTACTTTTCCAAGTGACTAGATTACCCCCTACAAGGGTGAAGTATCCCGAGGTGGACTTCCTGTCGTCCCGATCACCAGCCCAATCCGCATCTGTGTAACCAATAAGATCAAGGTTATCATTCTTTGAGTAGAAGACTCCTTTATTACTGCTTCCCTTTAAGTATCTCAGGATCCTCAGGACTGCTGCCATGTGTTCCACTTGAGGTCGATGCATAAACTTACTTACAATCCCTACTGCGTAGGCAATATCTGGTCTCGTGTGGGATAAGTAGATCAGTTTTCCCACTATCCGTCTATACCGATCTTGATCTGCTGCTTCTGCCCCTTCAACAATTTGTAGACCATGATTAGCTACCATAGGAGTATCTGCTGGCTTGCAGTCTAACATGCCTGCTTCTGCTAGGAGATCTAAGATGTACTTTCTCTGATTGATGAATATCCCTTTCCTTGATCTTAGAACTTCTATTCCAAGGAAGTATTTCAGTTGTCCCAAATCCTTCATCTCAAACTCTTGAAACAATTTGCTCTTGAGACGATCAATTTCCTTGGAATCGTTTCCGGTAATCACCATATCATCTACGTAAATCACGAGGCATGTAATTTGTTTTCCACTTCGCCTGAGAAATAGAGTATGATCTGAGTTGCTCCGTTTGTAGCCAAATTTCTTCATTGTTGTAGTGAATCTTTCAAACCACGCTCTAGGGGATTGTTTTAAGCCGTATAGAGCTCTTTTAAGTCGACACCCCTCTCCTTGGCTATACTCATCTGAATACCCAGGTGGTGGCTTCATGTAGATCTCTTCTTCAATCTCTCCATGTAAGAAGGCATTTTTTACATCAAATTGAAACAAAGGCCACTCCTTATTTGCTGCTACTGAGAAGAGGACCCGAATAGTATCAATTTTAGCCACAGGTGAGAACGTTTTCGAGTAGTCTACTCCGTAAGTTTGTGTGTACCCTTTAGCAACAAGCCTAGCTTTATACCGCTCAATGGTTCCATCAGCATGATACTTGACTGAAAAAACCCATTTACAGTCAACCGTCTTCTTATCGCCTGGTAATCTGCACTTTTCCCACGTTTCGTTCTTCTAGAGAGCCATGATCTCTTCGTCCATAGCTTGCTTCCACTTTGGTTCTTGGAGGGCTTCTTCAGTGGTTTTTGGAATGGTACTGGAATAGAGAGATGCATTGAAGGCAACAACTGTTTGTGATAGTTGTTCATCATCCGGTCTACTGATAGGATATCGGGATCTCTCGGATTCATACTCAGGATCATACCTCTTTGGGGGCATTCCTCTTGTACTTTGAGGGGGCAAATTATATTTCCTGGGAACAATAACACTCCTTGGCACAATATAGTCAGTGGATGTATCAATGAAAGGAGCAGTAGGACTCGGTGTTACCTCTTGTTCGGCTGGATGCTCAGGGACTGGAGTAGTAGTCTGAGGAGATGATGCAGTAACAATGTCAGTGACAATATCGGTGGTAGTGCGTACTTGCTCTTTGGGAGCTCGACTGTCAGCCAAGGGATGAGTCAACCAACTGAGATCCTCACTCATACTCTCCCCCTGAGATCGAGGTTGGGTGTAGTAGGGGAATTGTTCAACGAAGTCACAGTCCATGGTGGTATAAAGCTTGTGATGGATAGGATCATAACAGCGATAGCCCTTTTGCGTAGTGCCATACCCAAGAAAGACACATTTGACTGCCCGTGGTTCAAACTTAGTTCGGGTGCGTGATGGAAGGTGGACATACACAACACACCCGAAGACGCGAGGAGGAAAGGAGTGAGAAGAGGGAACAGGAGTATACGAATTAAGTGTGGCAAGAGGGGTCTCGAATTGGAGGGTTTTTGTGGGGAGGCGGTTAGTGAGATAGGTGGCAGTAGCAATGGCTTCAGGCCAAAAATGTACAGGGACATGAGTGTCAAACATGAGGGCCCGTGCTACCTCAAGAAGGGTACGGTTTTTGCGTTCCGCCACCCCATTTTGTTGTGGAGTATCGGGGCAGGAAGTTTGATGAATAAGACCATGTTCAAGAAAAAATTGTTTCATTGCCATTGAGATATATTCACCACCATTATCCGAGCGAAGAATTTTAGGTTTAGCATGGAACTGAGTGAGAATCATGTTATAGAATTTTACAAAGACATTAAAAACCTCAGATTTGTGCTTCAAAAAATAAACCCAGCACATTCGAGAATAATCATCAATAAATAACACAAAATATGAAAAACCATGAGTGTCAGTATGTGGGGCTGGGCCCCATACATCAGAATGCACTACATCAAAGGGTTTGGGAGCACGCCTGTTACTAGGAAAATAAGACTGCTTATGTCTCTTAGCTAAGATACAAGTTTCACAATCTAGGGATGCAGTACAACTATTGAGAGATGGAAAAAGTTGTTTTAAATAACCTACTGATGGATGACCTAAACGGCGATGCCAAGTCCACAATTGGTGAGCAGGAGTTCCATGAGCAAGCAATGCACCACCTTTTTGAATCACCTCATCAACATAGTATAGGCCACCTCGTTCAGTACCACGCCCAATGATCGTCCCCGTCCGAGCATCCTGTACAATACAATTATCAAAGGTAAAAAAAACAGTACAGTTTAAGTCCTTTGTTAACTGACTGACTGACAGTAATTTATGAGATAAATTGGGAATTAGCAAGCAATTTTGGAGATGAAGGGAGGAAGAGATATTGACAGCTCCAGCTTTGACAACCGGTACACATGCCCCATTAGCTGTCTGGATGTGGGTTCGGTTAGTAGGGTGGGTGGATACAAAATCACTGGGGTCAAATGTCATCGTATCGGTCGCCCCACAGTCAAAGATCCATTGAGAATGTTTGGTATGACTAAGGAGACATTTGGTATTGTTTTGTTGTGGGCTGGAAGTGTAAATGGGCTTGGAGTTGGAGTTTGGGCCGGAAACGAAAGGGTTGGAGGGGTGTGATGAGTGCTTTAGGGTTTGTGGGTTATAAAAGGGAGCCTGAGGGGTTTTGGGGCATTTGGGCTTCCCTTTCCCTTCCCTTTGGCTGACGGCTATTACTTCTCTTTCCTCCCACTTCTGATTCTCACCATTTGTGGTTCTATGCTCTGAGCTTACTGTTGCCTCTCCTTCCCCTGTGCTCCATCCTTCTAGTTCACCTAATTTCTCACATGATGTCGGTCGATCGGTGGTACTGAGGTGAGCCTTGCCGCCGGTCCGGTTAGCCGATGCCTTGGTGGCGGCTCTCCATTTCTGTAGATCATCCCACCACTCGGGGTATCCCACTAGTTTGAAGCACCCCTCCTTTGTATGCCTGGAACTACCACAGTGAGTGCATCGGAGTTTTCTCCGGTCATCATCTTCTCGGCTTCTTTGGAAGGGTTTGTTTCTCATGGCTAAACCCGAGCCAATCTCTGAGGGACTAGTTCCCAGTGTTGAGACGCCGGTCATAATTTTCCGGCGTGCGATCTCTCGTCTGATTGATGCGTATGCCGTTTCCACCATCGGTAAAGGTTCACTATTAAGAATGTCCCTTTTTTCTTTGTCTAGACTATCGTTAATTCCAGTAAGGAATTGATAGAGTCTCTGTCTTTGAATTTATTTGTTGAATTCCGTTATATCCTGTGGGCAATTCATTGAATTTGGCATTCTTCTATCGATTTCTTTCCATAGGATGTTGAGTTTACCGTAGTAGATCTCGATAGTGTCGTTGTTCTGCCTTAATGTTGCTGCCTTTGAACTTAAATCGAAGATTTGTAGTTCATCCCTACCACATCCTAAGAGACTTTCGATCCCTTGCCATAAGTTGTATGCTGTTTTGTAGTCCAGAAATTGATTTACAATATCTCCATCTATGTTCTCAATTATCCACGCGATGACCATGGCATCTCTTTGTTCCCATTGGGTATAATTGGGGTCTGATAGTGGTGGGGTTCTGGCAGTGATGTGACTGAGCCGCCCCTGGCCTCCAATTGCTACGTGCATTAATTTGCACCATTTTGTATAATTGTGGTAAGTTAGTTTTTCTGAGATTTTGAGTGATGTTGGGTTTTTAGTTTGATTGTTTGAGGTGTTGAGTTTCTGGAACATCTGAAACATCTGTTCCATTTGTTCCATTGACATTAGGGGTTGTTGTGTTTGTTTTTCTGATGAATCGGCCATTTACAAGGTAAGAACCGGTAAATGATGATGCCTTCCTGGATCTGAAACCTAAGGCTCTGATACCATGATAATTTGATGAATTCTGGTGTTTTGTTTTGTGAAAAATACTCTATTATTCTTGTTTATTACTTAGAAGCATATTCAATATATACATGAGCATTTGTTCAATTGTAGTAACTGACAAGAACAAGGATAACTGCCTAATACAATGTAACTGCCTAATACAAGGTAACTGTAAAATGAATGAACTGCTTTCCAATAAATGCAACACTAAAACGGGGTGGAGACTTTATGATCTAGCGAGCCACTTTTTTTTATGACTCGTGATGTGTAGTATGTTGAAAAAAAAAATTCTTTCTTGTCCATTCCTAGTCTGCATGTCTCATCTATTGATCATAATATGTGTTATTTGGAGTTTCTTGATGACGAATACCCTACACCTCACTTTCTGAAATTAAATCTGATGCACCCATGGATAACCTATTTCAAAACCTTAACATGTACCTGTACCTAACACTGAGATACTTCCTAAGTGTTCTTATAACACCCCTAAATTTCCAATCCTTTGTACAGAACCAAATTCGCAAGGAAATGGAGGAAATTAGAGTGTTACATTAAAAAAAATTGAATAAAGAAAAGAAAAGCTCATATAATATAGTTAAAGGAGTAGAAAAACTTCTAAACATGATTTAAAATATGATAATAATGTCTTAAAATGACGGGGTGTTACAGTTATGTATTACTTTTTATGATGTTTTAGGTGGCGGTCATAGAATGAAGAGTTGGATATGTTGCCATGGTTTCCTCTTTGAGTTCTTCTCCTGATTCACCCTGCACTTGAGATTCTTAGGTACGTTGCATTTTATAGAATATTATATTAATTACGCTAAATTCACCAATATGCAGCGTGCTTTCCTGGCTAATATCACCGCATAAGTGGAGCTTCACACTTTTGAGGACGCTATGATGATTGTTGGAGACAAGCCATGTATAATAAGACGATTCATGCTTTGGACGATGATATCACTTAGGACATGGCTACTTTTCCTGTTAAAGCTTTTGGCTATAAACGGGTGTATAAAATCAAATATCATGCTGATGGTTTCGTTGAACGTCTCCAAGCACGTCTGATTAGACTTGGTAATCATCAGGTTGATGGCCTAAATTATCATTAAACATTCGCTCATGTAGAAAAAATGACTATTGTTCATATTCTCTTGGTTATTGCTGCTACCAAGAACTATAAGTTGCATCAAAAAGAGGTATACTTAAAACTTCCTGCAGGTTTAACGGTTAAAGCTAGGAATGGTTTGTCGTCTGCAAATATATTTAAATGGTCTTTGTTAAAAGCTCCTCGCTATTGGTTTTCTAAACTCGCAGCTTCTTACTAAATAATGGGTTTTTGTAATCTTACTCCAATCACTTCTTTTTCACCTACAATCAAGGGGGTGCTTATCTTGCTGTCTTGGTGTATACTAATAATCTTAATATTTGTGGTAATTGTTCTTCAATTATCGTTGCATAGAAGACTTATTAGGAAATTACTTTTACATGAAAGATCTGGGGGTTCTTAAGTTTTTTCTTGGACTGGAAATTGCCAGAGGTCCTAATGGTTTTTGTTAAAGCTTTGTGTTTTTACGTTTATGGGTGTTTCTTCGTGTTATAACTAATTAATTATCAGTTATAATAATGATATAATAGGATGAGTACCTTGCAACTTATTCTATAAATATAGGATTGCATGAAAATTCACGATATAAGCACTTTAAAATTTTCCATATTTTTTTGAGTTTTATGAACTCTCTTAATTGTTTTTCTTTTTAGCTTTAACATAAAAAAATCCTTGTAAACTTTTTAAATAGTTTTTGATATTATTCATCTTCAAAAAACACATATTCAATTAATGTGATTAATTGTATCTAATTGTGAATTATTATTGTTAAAACCTAAGTACCTTTTTGCGGAATTATCACAAAAGGAAAACCTGCAATCTCCTTTAATCAGTTATTAAGATTCAGAGCATACTGCTCACTAACGTCCTAACTTAACATGTTCTGAATTTACCTGTATTGATTAACTTCCTAAACCACCAGAGTTGATTGTACCACAACCTTTTGTGCATGTTTTTATATCCTCTTCTGGATGAACTAAACTACTACAGCAGCCCATGAACTCAGATGTTCAACTCCAACATCCTTCTCATAACAACCAACCATTATCCAACAATCACTACACATTGAATTTTCTACTATCGCGTGCTATTGTCACTGTTGTTATTATGTTTCTATTACAAATAATAATGTGGAAAATAAAATTACAAATACAAGATGTTGTTTGTAGTGTCTCCTTTGTATATGGCAACGGACGCGTTGCTTGAATGAATGGCGAATTGAACAATAACACCGTAGAAAAGATTAGTTTCCGAAGATGAACAT
The DNA here is from genome assembly GCF_026212465.1 of Amaranthus tricolor. Taxonomy (NCBI): domain Eukaryota; kingdom Viridiplantae; phylum Streptophyta; class Magnoliopsida; order Caryophyllales; family Amaranthaceae; genus Amaranthus; species Amaranthus tricolor. The sequence continues at coordinate 9,069,159 of NC_080052.1, read as the reverse complement.
CACCAGAAATCTTGATATAGATTGAAGGCGACTACAAGCTTTTCTTTTGTGATATTTCCCCCACAAAGGTACTTGGGTTTTGAGACTGGATATTCACAATGAGATATAATCAATTACATCAACCGATTAGTACGAACCGATTGAACTAAACGATTATGTGTTTATATAGAAATTAAAATCAGAAAAACAATGAAAGAGTTAATTACTCTCTTTTATGTTTCAAGAGATTGAGAGAAAGATGACAGAAATTGACATTTCAAAGATGTAAATGATTTTCATGTACTCACTTTTACTTACAAAGTTGAAGTGACATGGATTCATCCAAAACCATACACCAATGATAACTGATGATTATCAGTTAATTATGATGTGAAACATTTATTTATAACAACACAATGCTCCATGAAACAAAGTTTCGTATCACGAACAAATGTTCTGTTTCAATGTGCTCGAACGAGCATGACCCAAAATAGCTTCCAGAAACTTTATAACGCGAAATTTCTTAAGTGCTCGAATGAGCACCCAAAGTGTTCGAACGAGCAAATACCAAAAACATCAAACATAAGCATTCCGAACAAACTGTCTAACGAATGAGCAAGTGCTTGAACGAGCAATGGAATGCTCAAACAAGCACCATCATGCTTGAACGAGCAGAACAACCGAGCTCCATGTTTTTGGTACCGTTGTTACGTTATTGCTTAGTCTACGCCTTAGTACATGCCTTAAGCCTTTGGATATGTCCTACATTCTCTAAATAATCAACAGTTTCTGCTATTGCGTGCAGTTGCCGAGCTTGTTGATTGTATGCTACTGTCATTATGATGGCTTGACGATTGGGGTTGCTCTAGTTAGATGATGAATTTTCTTTACAGACTTAAACTCATTCCTACCAAAAAAAGCTTTACTAGCTTAGAGCATATAAATAAACTTAGTTGCGTCTTACATGTAATTTTACTAGTTTATTTCATTTTATTGGTCTATTAATTCAAAAAATTTAAACATTATCTTTTTTGTGTTCTAATATTGTAAAATGTTGATTTACAAAGTATATTATAATTAAAAGATTTAATTTTTAATTTGAATACAGGAATGTGATCAAAGTACGTAGAGGGCATGCCATAGCTAATTAGTTCAACATATATATATCTAGGCGCTTGACACACAACATTGCAAGTCACACTATGTTAGAGCATCATCGCCTATCTCAAGTGCAGTCACATTGACTACATTTTATTTTTGATTAGAATTCCTTCAAAACTTATTTGATATTTTGTTAATATTTATACTACTTTGATATATTCTTGATATTTAAATTATTTCTTTGTTAATATAAGTGGTTTTAATGCAATATCATGTGAATTAAAAAGGAATTTATGATAAAATAAAGCATCACAAATTATACATAATGATGTCAAAAAGTACATAAACTTTACAAATGATGATTGAACAAAGTTTCGCACCTTGAAATATTAGCGCACAAAAATGGAGTAAAAGAGTTAAATCGTGACTTGAAAAAGCGTCACAAATAAAGTTGTTTAAATCGTGATTCTACTTGGAGTCGTTCAGACCTTTAGAATTGAATTGGTGGAATCAAATCGTAGAATCGTAAGATTCAACAATAAACTTAAATTTTCTATTTAATCATGATTATTCACCTCAAAAGTTTAAGTTTATCGAATAAAGTTTCATTTACTTCATTTTTAAGGATGAAATAGAAAAATATTTAATTATTAGTTAAAATCATCATACTGATGAAGAAATTATTTTTTTTAAATTTTGATGATGGATAGTTAAATTGTAAGAAAAATTGGTACATAAGAAAAATTTTTAGAAAATTGAAAATAAATTTGTAGAATCAAATCGTTAAATTATAGGATCATAGAATTATGTTATGATTTCTACCTCTACAAATTTTATTTTAATTAGAATCATAAGATTCTACCAACTTACGATTCTACATACGATTCGAATTGTTCGCTTATTTTTGGATCATAAAATCATATATCAGAATTGTGTTTTAATAACCATACTCACAATAAGCGGATAGTGAAACTATAATTTATCACAAAAAATTGTGATGGGAATAAGCGTTGTTAATAGAAATAGTTACTTTGTATTATGAATCCAAAAAATGACACCAGTATAGATATCGACATTAAAAGCATTAAAAGAAGACCATTAGTGACGTTCTTTAGCATCGTAAAAAGTCAAATATTAATGCTTAAAAGTGTCTTGAAAAGAAAAATAGCAATGCTAAAAGCGTCGCTAAATCACAAATAATGACATTAAAAGGCATTGTAAATCGATACTATGACATAAAAATTAGCGCATAAATGAAAAATAGGGACGAGAGAATGCAACACAAATGTGAATTGTGACACTAAAAAGCGTCGCAAACAGAACAAAAAGTGACTGAAAAACATCTTAATTGGTGATAATAGTGATGCTTTTTGCAACATCAATAAATATCCACATTAAAAATATTGACGCTTTTTTGAAGGGTCGCTAAGTAAGTTATATTGTGTCGTTTCTAAGCGTCGCAACATGTCAAAAAAAATTACAAAATGCTTTATTTTCTTGTAGTGACAATTTTTTTATAGTATAAGGGATGCTAAAGAAGGGGAGATGGCAGATAGAAATGAACCTAATATCTTACCTTGAAAAATGGTACGTGCTACAACTGTAATTGAGACAAGACTTAATTTTCCATGCATTGGACAAGTCTAAAAGCATGTAGTCTAGTGATATGATATTCTTGGGGAGAAAAAGTTGGATTTCACCACCATTTTATCATCATTGCACATTTTCACCCTTTTCTTTTATCGTTCTACTCATTTTGTGAAAAAAAAGATAAAATCTAGTTTAGAGACGTTGAAAAACGAATACCAGATTATATCCGATCTTGTTATTCGATTTTTCCGGATAGTGAAAACCTTGATCCAATCGCAATCCGAAGAAATAGTATATTCGGAATCTGGATATCAGATTTTACCCCAAATCGAATGTTGAATATCCAATTTTATATTTATTTTTAATTTTTTATTTGTCCATTTCTCATTCTTTATTTAATCAAAATTATTTTTTATAGCTTGACACAACAAATCATTTTGGCATGGTGGTTGAATGTTAAAAAGCTAAATTAGTTAACAATTGATGAATTATATACTTAGTTGTAGTTTAGAATTGTAAATTTAGGAACTTATTGAACAAAATTGAAAGGCCTAATTCTACCAATATTTTTATATTTTTAGTTTTCTATTTAATAAAAGTTCAATTTCTTAAAAAAAAATCCAATTTGAATCCAAATCTAATATTCAATTTAAAAATCGGATATCTGATCTAAATTATTCGATTTTCAAATAATCAATAAAATATTCAATTTCTAAACGAAAAACTAGATAGATTATTCGGATTAGATTATTTTGCACATCTCTAAATTTCACCATCTTCCACTTTTCACTCATACATTAGAGATGAAAATATTTTCTATCTCTTTTCCTTTCATCTCATTATACTTCTACAACTTTTAAGTGAGTATTTTATTGTTAGGTACCAAATTTAACCAGAGTATTTGAATGTTAGCTAGCAAATTCAAATGAGAAAAATCTATAAATAAATTTTTTTTAATTTACTCTAATAGTTTTATTGTCTGGACATATTTGCCAATGCAATAATTTTATTATTGATATCTTTGATTGTGTATAATTAAAAATTGTAAAAACTTGATATGAATAATTTATGCATTAAAACGAATCAAACAAGATTTTACTTGACTATGTTAAAACTTATAAATTAAGAATAAAATACAAAGTTAAGAGTGAAAGCTTGAATACGAGAGAGTACTTCTTCCGTTTCACTGTACTTGTTTCATTTGACATTTTACGGAATTCAATGTGTTGTTTTGATTATTTACATACTTTATTAAACTATGCACATCTAAAAATTATAAAAATTTAACATTATGAAAGTATAAGATTAAACAATTCAAATAAGAACTTAGTTGACTATATTGTTTTTACACATTAGCCGCAAGATATAAAATAAAATTGAATGATGATTAATATTAATAATCGTAATATAACAAATATTTTAAAATGGGTCAAAATATTAAAAAAAAAAAAATAGAATTGGTCAACTAGATGTCGGCAACAACTTTTAGGAAATAAAACTTTAAAGTTAAACAACTCCCCTAAGACCATATGCATATGTGATTGGATGAATAACTCGCAGTTCACTCCTGAATCCTGATCAGTCAAAACTTCACTCAATCTTTGCACAACTTTTCATTTCCCCAAAAAATTAAAAATTCCCAACATTAAAATAATTTTATCTTTAAATTTTGATACTCTATTTCCTTTATCTCAGAAAACCCATCACTTTTTCCTGTTTTTAACTCTTCCTCTTCTTGTTCAATTTGCAAATTGCAGTAACTTCACAAAACCATCTCCAAAAACAGATCAATTTGAGCACTAAATTGCTTGTTCTTACTAGAACAACTACTATAATCAACTAAGTGAAGAAGCAGCACATAAAGTTTCAATCTTTACTCCAAAATGGCTTTTTTCATGGGATTATTTCTGGGGATTGTTGTTGGTCTCTTAATTATTACTGCCTTTGTTCGTTGTGAAAATGCTAGATCCAAATCTCGTTCTCAACTTGTATATTTCTTTCCTTTGATTTTTCAACACTTTTTTCCATTGATTTTTAGAGGGTGATTTTATTTTTTTTGTGGGTTATTTTATTTTTGTGTGGGTTGTTATAATTTTTTTTCTGGTTTTTTTGCAGGCAACAATAGTTGCAGCGTTTGCAAGAATGACAGTGGAAGATTCTAGAAAGTTGCTTCCTCCACCTTATTATCCGTCTTGGGTTGTTTTCTCTCATAGGCAAAAGGTCCTTTTTTTTTCTCTTTATTTCTTTCTATTTTAAAGGAAAGTAATGAATTTTGTAAAAAATGTAAATGCTTTTTTTCTAAGTTTTTTTGATGGTATGATGATTTTCAGTTGGATTGGCTTAATTCCCATCTGTGTAAAATTTGGCCTTATGTGGATCAGGTATTTATAATATTTTATGTGATTTTTTTTATAAATTGAAAAAAATGGTTGCAATGTGATTTTATTTTATTTTGTCATATAGTTTTGGGTATGGATTGTCTTATTATTATTAGGCAGCGTCAGAGCTAATCAGGGAATCAGTGGAGCCCATCCTAGAGCAATACAGACCAATTATATTGTCATCCTTGAAATTTTCCAAGTTCACTCTTGGAACTGTTGCCCCCCAATTTACAGGTACTTGTAATGTTATTTTTGTTCATGGGTTATATTTGTTTTTTGAGCTCAGCTGTTTACATGAACTGGGTCAGTCTTATTGATAGTCATATATAGGAAATGAGTTGAATCCATTAGGTTATACTTCTATATGTTATATTAGTGTATGATTTATATGTAGGTACAAAGGTTGTATACAATGAAACACAATGTAAATATTTACTACCAATAAACAAACAATTAGTTCTCCTTCACACCTTTGATAGTAGAAATAGGACCTTAGGAAAGACTTGATCAAGAACAAGGGGATGCTTAGGAGAGCCTTTAGTGAATATATTTAACTTTGGGGTAGACAAAAAAATACAAATGTTTTCGTGTGTTGGTGGCCTAGTTCCCTCAAGTTACTTGACAGGTGAACATATATTCAATGCTAACATCACACACATTGGCGGATATTTAATGAATTTAAAGGATTAAGTTTTGTAATGTGACATTTGATGGTCATGGCATCACCTTGCCCGTCTGTAGAGGCTTAGCCATGATTTATGTGAGGAGGGGCCAATTTTTTTCTTAAACAATAATAACAACACAAATTGTTGTGAAGACTGTCTTTTAAAGAGACGGTCTCAATTGGGTGGCCCATTAGATTTTTAAAAAATATAAAAACAGAAAATGTAGTGTAATTGCACGCTTACGCGGTAGGCTTTTAAGATACCTTAAGTAGACATTTAGGATACGTAAAGTAGGGGTTCACAGTATGTCAAGTAGGTGTAAAAAACACGCTGCAATTGTTAAGTGTTATGTGCTGTTGGTGTTTAGGTTATTTGCTGTAAGGGTTTAAGGTTATGTGCTGTAGGTATTTATGTTATTTTCTATAAGTGTTTTTGTAATGTGCTGTAGGTATTTTTGTTTTGTGTTGTAGGTGTTTAGGTTATTCGTTGTATGTATTTATGTTATGTGCTATAGGATTTGGTGTTATGTACTGTGGGTGTTTAGGTTATTTAGTGTAGGAGTTTATGTTATGTGTTGTTGGTGTTTACAAAATACATATTAAAAATTGTAGTAAATGTTTTGTGAAATGCGTACGCGTAGTAGGTGTTCTAATAAATTGGGCTGGGCTTTGAGAGTCGTCTCTCAAGAGACCTACTGTAACAACAATGCCAAAGCTTTAGTCTCAAAAGATTGAGGTTGGTTCCATGAAAAAGTTCATCCACATGGATCCTTCTCCATTCATTCCAATTTTCTATCATCTCAATTTGTAAGTCTAGATTCTTCATATCCTTTTCTACTCCTGTCTTCGATCTTCCTCGCCCTCTTTTTATGTTGTCGAAGCTCAAACTTTTTTATATTCCTTATCTGTTTGCTAATACCTTGTCTTACACATGCCCAAACCATCTTAAACGATTCTCTTTCATCTTTTCTTCAATATTTGTAACTAGAAAACTCTTTATTATATATTAGTTTCAAATTCTATCCTTCAAGCCTCAAGGTATGCCCAGTTATCCAATATCCTGCAAAGAATCGCATTTTCGCTATTCCCATCTTTCACCTATGATTGTTTCTAAATTCTAACATTTTAATCCATATAGTAGCATCGGTCCAACGGTCTTTCATAAAACTTTCCCTTTTAACTTTAAGAGCACACCTCGATTACATAATATTTCAGTAGCCGTTCTCCATTTTTTCCACCCACACTTTATTCTTTGGGTTACATCTTGTTGGATGTCCCTACTACTCAGAAATATAGACCCAAGGTAAGCATCCACTTGAAACAATTTCTTTCTCTTCTAACTTTCTAGTTTCTTTCGTTAACTCGTATGTGCTAGAGTTACACTCCATGTACTTTGTCTTGCTCCGACTTGATTTGAAACCTCGTGAATCCAACTCTTGTCCTCATCGTTTTAAGTTAGCATTCACCACTTTATGGTCTCTTCCACTAAGACAATGTCTTCAGCAAACAACATGCACCAAGATACATCTCCTTATTCATCGAGTTATCTCATCTAAGATGGTTGTGAATAGAAAAGGGCTTAGGGTTGTGCCTTGAGGTAGGTCAATTGTGATTGGAAAATTCACTGTTGCCCCTCCATATGTCCTAACATTCGTCTTTGCTTCTCAATACATATTTTGCACTATACTAATGTATTTCTTGGGAGTGTCTTTTTTGTCATTGTCCACCAAAGTACTTTTCTTGGTATCTTGTCGTACGCCTCTTCCAATTTAATAAAAACCTGTGCAAGTCTTTATTTCTAGTCCTATAGTACTCCATCATTTATCTCATTAGATGAATTGCTTGTAATGTAGATCTCCCAGCCTTAAATCCAAATTGGTTATTTGATATGGAGGTATATCTCCTCATACGTATCTCTATCACTCTTTTTTAGGAAACATAGTGTGACTCATGCGTTCTATTCCTTGATAGTTAAAGCAATCTTAGACATCTCTTTTGTTCTAGTATATCGGCACTAGAGTACTTTCTCTTTAATCATTGGACATCTTAGTCTACTAAATCTTGTTGAATATATCAGTTTGCCAAGTCATTCCAATCATCCTTGGATATCTTCATACCTCAATAGGTCATCTGGCTCAACCGCTTTCTTTAGCTTAATTTTCGTCAAAGCCCCATCAATCAGTGATTTTTGTATTAATTCTCTATTTTTATCTAAGGGAGTGATTGTTGTTCCCTTATAATAAATCCTTGTTCTCCATTAAATAGCTCATCAAAATATTCACTCCATTGATACTTGGTGTTTTTGTCCTGACTAGAATTTTCATATCTTAATCCTTAATACGCTTTACCTATGCCATTAGTTTTTGCTTGCCTCCTCTTTGCACATAAAGTCATACAATAACTGGATAAGTTGATAACATAGTCTTGAGTCAATAAAAGAAATAAAAACGAAAACAAAGGCAAAGGTAAAGAAAGAAAACAATGGTTTGAAATGTTTTGTAACACACTTAAAAAAACACTTAAAAAATCTAAATTAGAATCATACGTTGACTAGTGAAGATGTCGACACTTTAAGGTTATTTTTGCTCTTTCGTTTCTCACTCCATATTTTTTCTTTAGGAGAAGAAATTAGGTATATTTTTTCTTTTCATGCAATAAACAGCTAAGTCGCTTCATACTTAGGTGGCTTCAGGCATACTATTTTAGAACACGGTTTCACTAACTCTAAAAACTTGCGAAACAAGACGACAATATTTCAAAATCCCATTCTTAACTTAAGACCCTTAGTTTTCCTTACCTCCATGCTTAAACCCTATACGCCCTTGCTTATTTGACCCCACACTCAGGCCATGTGGCACATCATTCTGGAGTATCCTATTATAAGTAACCTACCTTTGCTCATTTGACACCACACGAGAAATTTGGCGCGTCACTTCTGGACGACGACCTAGCAACCTTTGCATAATTTTCACTACACTCAAAGTTAAGAAGTGCAATGCATTTCTGAGTAGGAGACGCCCCCACGAGAATTAATTTTTGATTCATCTTGATGGAATTTCACTAAATATTTCATATTTACATCATCAAAAAAAATTTTAGATGAGGTAGCTGAAATTACCAAAATTTTGAGGTATTTGATCAATTTTTATATGTTGATATAAAGACCAATGTATAGTTTGACTTATAAACTAGAGTTAAAATAATTTGTGGGCTTGATACACTATATAATCTCACTTTCGGTATTTTTTTAGGGTGGACCGTGGTTGACCTTTGCCTTGATGTATTTCTGCCTATGATCATTATGCCTTTGCATTTGAGTGGGATAAGGCTTCTTGACATTTGGTGGACCTAGATAGGAGAGATTGTTATTGTGCTATACGCAATACATGGTCTTAATGATCGATAAAAGTAACTACCTTAACGTGGAGGTTGGATAACAGTGTGAGAATAAGTGGCATGCTGGCAGAAGTGGTAGAAATGTAAAGCGTATTATATATGGGAGTTGAAAATCAAGACGATATTATACTTCACGACTTACATATGGGAGTTGAAAATCAAGTCTAAACAAAGGAGTATGAGTGGTTAGTTTGTCATAACCAGCTTCATAAAACATAGTCATATCCCATGAATATGAAACATAAAGCAATCCTTTTGGGAATGCCTACTAGATTATCTAATTGATCACACACCTATCCTAATTTTTTGGGATAATTTTTTGGGATTAAGGCTTTGGTATTATTGCTATATTGCATAGTTTTAGTTGAGAATACTCGAGATAAGTGAAATATAAAAACTTAGGAAGAAAACAAAAGGTACATGAACAATGGTTTTGGTGTAGAGTTTACTTAAATTTAGTTTCAATAGAAGTAAAAATGGGTATAATGTAGTTTGGCACAAACTTTTGTTTAGCTATGTTTGTCGGCACTCACATGTGATATAAAGGACCCTATTCTAAAATAGAACTATAGAAATTTTATTTTTACAAGAGAAAAAATGTGATGAAAAATACATTATTGACATTGAGAGGCAGAGAAGATAAATTTGTGCCCTGTAAATGAACAATGATGAATCTTATATAATGTGATCAAGGATCTTAGTGCAAAAGTACGATTTCGGTATCGGTAGTGTAACGATAACCGTTATGAAAGGGATTTCTTAGGGTGATTGTTAAGGTATCTTGAGAGAGGGAAAATGAAGATATAGGGAGTGAAGGCAAAGAGGTTTCATTGGTAGTACGCTTTGTGCATGAGAACTTTTGAGATTTTTGGTGTTAATTTCTATATTGATGAAAAGTGATCATCATCTAACAACATAAAGTGGTGGGCAAACAGAGAAAGATATAAGAATTACAAGGGGCTTATATGGTATTTTTTAGGGTGGCTAGTGAGGGAAAGAAGAAATACATGGGGAGAAAGAAAAGAGGTTATATTTCATGTACCATCATTACATAAGAGCTTTCTGCATGAGGAATTTTTATAACTATTTTGTGGTTATTTCTATATTGATAGAACTCAAAAAGTAATCAATTTGGATTTTTTAGGGTGACTAGGTGAGGGTTCTCAAAAGGGGAATATGAGAGGGAAGTATGTAATGTTGGTGAACAAAGGGGAATTGCTACTTATAAACACCAAGGAAGGTGGGTTGGATGGATATAATTGAACATATGAAGTTTTGTAGAGAAAATAAGTATTCGTGTAAAACTTAAACTGCCAAAAAATGATCATCCCTTTAGTTAAACATATTGATGCGAAATTCTACATTAGGAGGGAAGCTTGGAATAACTTACTAGTGGTTATATTAGAGATTTTGGGTTGATAGATGTTGCCAATAGGAAGAATTTTCATTATATAGAGTACAAAGCAAGAGTAGGAGTATTGTAACGTAGTGTATTGTATATTGTGGACAGTGATGTGAGAGCTTTTGTCCCACTTGGAGTAGGATGAATACATGACAAGAATCCAAGTAATGTAATTCATTGTTTTAAACTTCTAAGCATATCAAGTTGTGTGGGGAAAGGATAGTATAACCCCTACACATGGGCATAAAAAAATTCTTGAAAGGGTTATTGCACGTTCAAATTGTGCGATTATGGGAACAAAAATGTAAACAATCAACCTTTGCTTCAAATTGTATCCTATAGGATATATCCAGTGACAATGATCAAGTTTTTGTCAAGAATAAATATAGAGAAACATATGAATCGCAAAGAGTAATTTTCAATGATGCTACAATATAATGAAGGTAGTGGAATATACTTCTCTCTATTATACTTAGATGATATGAGCTAGAATATTAGTTATATTATGAGACTGATAAACCTATAGTTAGAGAATGGAAATATTTACACCATTGATGTAACTTGTGCACCTACTATACAACATGGAGAGTTCAGTTGAAACTCATTTGTGCACTTACTAAATGCTATTACTTGCTAACATGACGTGCAATGGTTGCTAGCTAAAGTGAATATGTGACGTAACTTGTAAGTAGTCACATCAACTACCTTTTGAAATTACGCCTTCTCGTTGGAGTAGGAGAAGGTTATTTGACATTGAGGACCTAGATATGAGACGCTAATGGACTTATCTCATCCAATAAAATATTTGGCTTATGGACAAGACTAGAAGACTAGATCTTCTTATACAGTTACACGCAATGATTACTTACTAGCTTGTAGGTGTCTTTTTGACTTGTTCTAGTGTTCCTTTAGTTTCTATTTTGGTGAAGGAATCCGTCTATCTTGAATGGGAAAGAATAAAGAATAATGGATCTTTGGTTGTAAGTTAGAGGGGCTAAGACTATATTCCAAATTCCAAACAAAAAACTCCTAACCTCTAGTTTAAAAATTATACTCTTAAGTCTTAACCACTAAGCCATCATTTTATTTTAAATGTTAGAAAGCATTTCATTTTATGTATGTATTTTTTTGTTTTGTACAATGACTTGAATATTGTTGAGGATTACTTGTTTGGCTTCCATGAAGATTCACTTAGGCTCTAGAGGATTAGAATCATGGTCTCTCATGACGGGACTTGAATATTGCTATAACCTATACAAAACATACGAGAGATGTAACAAGTAGACTGAGTCTAGGTGTTCACACTTTGCACTGCCATAATTTTGTGTTGACTAACCTTGTTTACTAGGGCTAAATGGTTTGAATCCCTTTAAATTTGAAGCAAATTGTGTTTTACAAAGTATTTTTATCAAATCTTTATGAGTACATACCTAAACAAAAAAATTCATACTGATTCTTTTGTCACCTCTATTTTGCCTTTTACGCATCCTCTTCTCATTCTTGTCCATCTAGTCCTAACTCTAAGCCACTTTACTTCACTTATTTCCTAAAATCTGCCTCTTTTTCTAACATCTTTGTCTTGCCTTTGCTATCTCCACCATCAACCTTGAGTGAGAATAGATTCTTATTATTTTTTCTTTTCCACTCCTTTTCCCTTATGAATCAGCTCGCCTCATGCTAGAGTGCCACCCTATCACCTCTAAAATATGTCTTCACACCTTTTTGTTTTTCATAAAAGTGAAAGAACAAGGGGCACATGAGGGAACATTATTTCATGTGCGATGAGAGGGTCTTTTGAATACGCTAATATAATTGGATGCTCTTTTAATATTAATTCTTTTTTAAAAGCATTTTCTAACATCTTATCCTAAACTTATTTGCAGGTTATGAGGGACAATCAACCTCTCATAACTTGGCATTAAGCTCCTTAACTCTCTTTAAACAGTGAAGGAAGTTAGTGACCTTTATGCACTTCCTATAATCCTATGTCTCACTCATAAGAACACACAAAATAGAAAATTCTTGTTTTAATGGCATGATATCTACCTAAGTTGACATTTTTCACATCACCTATTCAATGAAGGAATATGTGAACAATAAGAGCTGTGCATTATTTGTTTAATTTTAATGCCCTAAAACATGTTATCGGTCTGTTAACAACAAGGTTATATAGATATTGACGCTTGGTTGCTTTGGTATTTTAGGGGTTTCAATTCTTGATGATGAAGGCGAAGGTGTTACTATGGAGTTAGAAATGAACTGGGATGGTAATCCTAGCATTATTCTTGATATAAAGACTAGGCTTGGTGTATCACTGCCTGTGCAGGTAAAGCAATTTGTTTAGTTTTGGAATCCTCTGCTCGATATTGACGATGCTTTTTGAGGACCGCAACTTGAACTTTTCAATCCACCACCCTACATGTGCTGATCTGTATACTTTCTCTAAAAAGGGAAAAAATGGTTCTGAAGAAGTTAATTTATAGAAGTGGAGGATATAGACGTCATGTAAATGATAAGATCTTTTGCCATCCTTGTGTTGTTTGTTTTCATGAGCTGATTCTAAGGAACTACTAGTTTTGGCTATAATGCAAGCATTGAAACTTATTATTTGGAAATTCATTCATTGAGTTTTATCGATGTAGGTAAAGGACATTGGATTCACTGGTGTTTTCAGGCTGATATTTAAGCCTTTAGTTGAGGAATTGCCATGTTTTGGAGCTGTCACATTCTCATTGAGAAAAAAGGTAAAGTGCTAAAAGTTTTCTTGCTTTTGCGATAATTAGTGGATGCACAACTCGTAGCTATGTCATATATGAGCTTCCGAGTCCGAGTAACATAGCCTGCAATTACTCAATTTGAGTATTGCTGAGTCATGAACTTTTATGCGCAACTTTTTTGAAGCTCAACTGCATTGATACGTACCATTTGATAACATTGATTGGACCTTACATCATTAAGTGATTTTACTCTTTTTCCAGATCCCTTTACCTGGTAGATGTGATTTAACTGATTTTATTGTTTTTAGTAAAATTCAACTTTAGTCGTACTATTTGTAGTGATCTCTCCTTGAAACAAACCCATGCCAACTATTGATTACTCTCCAATCCCTTGAGTTTGACCATTCTCTTTTGCCGATCCCAATATGAGTGCTTTCTCACATGTTGGGGGAAAATGCAAAGGGACTTTGGGAGTAACTCATGATAAACCCAACTATTAGAACACCGTTCCCAAAATGATCTTGCCTTGGGCTTGAATATAATCAGTAAAGCATTTCCGCTACTATCCGCTCTCTCATCTTTGTTAATGTTGCACCTCCATTCATACAACTGTATGTATTTTTCTCCACTCTTTAATTCAATCTTCTCTGGGTAATCACCATAACAAACTGTATTCTTGATGGAGAAAGGGGAGAGAGGGAGATCTAGATTCAGAGACTGCTGCCAGAGACCTGTCTTGAGGTCCGGGAAAGGAGGGAGGTCTTGTATATGTGCGAGTTGGTTTGGGATTCTGGAGTACTGAAAGGCAGAATGAGGGCACGCTCAATCCGACAAAGTTAATGAAGTGGGAGTGCGTTTGCCACAACTAGTGTCACATGATTCCCTAATCTCCTTGCGAATTCTATTCCAAAACAAAAAGTGAATTATGATCGGTTTTGGGCTATTGGGAAAATTTGAGTAAATTGCGAATTCAAAAAGCGAATTAGCTAGCAAATTATGTTACACTGGCTACAACCAGGTCAAGGAAGGAGAATAAGAGTGGGAAATATTGTATATATAAAAAAAGATACTAATAAAAGTTGAGCAACTCAGCAAGCCAATGCAAATGCAATATGTCAGCTCTTTTACCGGTCCAAGTTCAAATGCAGATATGTTTTAGACAGGTAACTAATAGTTTATTAATAATGGCTGATGGGGATTATTTTTTTAAAAATATCCCATTGTTGAAAGCTTGGAAGATAATGTTTCCTAATTATCTTTTATGAAATATTTTTTGATGACTTTTCCATTCACTTTCCGTGCTATGCATGCCTGTACACGCTGCATGATTGTCTTATCTCTAAGAGCTGTAAGGTTTGTGGATAAGAACTGTCAAACCAGGCAAAGCTAGAAGGAAACGGAGCATATTAAGAGCTAAATGCCTGAATAACCAGTAGATGCTTAACAAGTACATATACGAGAATAAGACAAGGCTTCCAGATGGCATTTGAGAAGACTGATAATGTATTCTGGAAAAGAATATAGCGTAATGAAACTGTATTTTGAATTTTATATTATGTGAGAATTGAATAAGTAAAATAGACATTGTGAGCCTATATATACGTAGGGGAAAGATGGGAAAACAATTGAGAGGGTTTGTGACTGCAATTTGGGAGTTGGTACTTCGAAAAAGATTGTAGCGTGTACACACTTATGTATTCCTGTATATGCTTGTGTGTATCATTCGTTTCTCACTAGTATTTCTATGCTTCGTCGTTGCAGAAAAAGCTAGACTTGACACTTAAGGTTATTGGTGGAGACATGACTGCGATTCCGGGGTTGTCTGATGCTATTGAGGTTTGGTTCCTTTAACTTCTTTCTTTAGTTTTGACTAAACTCTGTTATATGAGTGATCCCACTGTGTCTGAAGTGGCATAGTTGTTTGCTTTTCCTTATGTTTCTTGTGTAGAGCACAATAAGAGATGCAATTGAAGATTCTATAATGTGGCCTGTCCGAAAAATAATTCCCATTCTACCTGGCGACTACAGGTACCTGAAAATGGAAGTTTTTAATTTTGTTAGATCAGTTGTATGAATGCTGGAACACCTTTTTATTTTGCAATTTTTTAATATCAGTGACCTAGAATTAAAGCCTGTCGGGATGCTAGAGGTAAAGCTTGTACAAGCTAAAGAACTGACAAACAAAGATCTGATCGGAAAATCAGATCCTTATGCTGTATTATATGTACGTCCAACGCGTGACAGAACAAAAAACAGTAAAACAATTGTAAGTTGCTTCCTAATTCTTACCATGTCTTTGAGTTTTTAAAACGTATATTTTGATCAACCGTTTTCTGTGCCGTTTTCAGAACAACCAGTTGAATCCAATTTGGAATGAACACTTTGAATTCATTGTAGAAGATAAATCTACTCAACACTTGGTGGTTAAAATATATGATGATGAAGGTCTTCAGGCCGCTGAACTTATAGGCTGTGCTCAGTTCCAGCTAAAAGATCTTGAGCCCGGTAAAGTGAAGGATGTGTGGCTCAAGCTAGTCAAAGATTTGGAGGTCCAGAGAGACGTAAAAAATAGGGGGCAGGTGAGAAACAAGTTTTGCTTCAAATTGAAAATATATCGTTGTTCATCGTTGCCCCTAACCAATTAGAAAGAACGTCTTTTTTTTACCAGTAACAAGGGTAAAGCTGCGTACATATGACTTTCAAACTACGCCTTGGTGGAAACCATTTAATGAGATTGGATTGTCATTAACTTGGAAGTATTTATTCGGCATATTCTTACCATTTACATTGTCTTTTTCTATGTGTAAATCCCATTAATGGAGGTTATTTTGTTTTCTATTGTAGGTACACTTGGAGCTTTTATACTGTCCATTCGGTGCAGGAAATGGTGTTTCGAATCCTTTTGCAGCATCTATGACGTCTTTGGAGAAGGTTCTTAAAAACGGAGATCATGAGATCCAAGATGCAGAAAATGGCCCAAGTCTTGTCCCCAAGAGGAAGGAGGTTATTGTCAGAGGGGTGCTGTCTGTAACGGTGATTTCTGCTGATGATTTGCCCGCAGCTGATATAATGGGCAAGTCCGACCCTTATGTTATTGTCACTATGAAAAAGTCTCAAATAAAAAACAAAACCAGGGTAAGTTTTGGATGGCCAAACATGCAAGTCCTTTCTACCGAAATCTTACCTGAACATATTAATGTTTACGCGTTCAGGTTGTGAACGAAAGCTTGAATCCAGTTTGGAACCAAACCTTTGACTTCCTTGTTGAAGATGGGCTTCACGACATGCTTATGTTGGAAGTATGGGATCATGACACATTCGGGAAGGTACTGATTT